>NC_092162.1:47459637-47737137 GCF_045791955.1 Oncorhynchus clarkii lewisi
GAGGTAATTACAAACACCAGTCAAAATCTGAAGTAACAAATAAAATCTATTTTATGGGTCACAGACACATATTTAGCAGATATTATTATGGGTGCAAGGAAATGCTACTAGATTTCTTATGAAAAATTACATAAAATCCTTGAAAGATGCCAAAATGCTGGTAGTTTACTGGTAAACTTCTAAAGTTTCCAGTAATATACCCTCCCGTTGCAACCCTAGACTTGTGTGTGGCTTTTTTGCATGTACACACAATCACACACACAGAACACAGCCCTGGCACGTGCCTGGCACGTTTATCTAGCTAGTCTATCAATACATAATCACTCCCTGCTAGGTAGTGTAATCTCAGACTTCTTCTCTCTTTCTATCTTTGCAATGCATGTATATTCTATTGCTCCTCCTATCTTCTCCTATCCTCTTCTTTACCCCCCCTCCCCTTCTAAGCCATTCAGCTGGAACGTTGCAGGATTATCTCTCCACCATTGAGAAACACTGGCTTGTTCACATTGGGTCTGGTTAAGACGGCCCAAAACAAAGAAATTCAACAGAGGCCTCTGTTCTCTCTGTTGATGAATGCATCAACAGAAGCCAGATCTGGACTACAAAATAATACTTGAATAATAGTTGAAGAGGGAGTAGCCCCGTGCATGGTTCCCACAAGGGCTTGTGGATATACTTTTCTGTTTGATAGTGTCCTTCAATCTGTTTTCATGGGTGCAATTAGGGTAAGCGAAAACAATGAATATTGTTGCTAATTTGTGAGCCATAATGGCTTTGCCTTTTGCCATAGTTTATTTCCTTGTTGCTGTACTGTTAGACAGATGGCAGAATATGTATTGTACAGTGCAATATCCTGCAAGCTTTGTCTTCAAGAGAAGTCTTTGATTCATTTATTGCCCACGGCTTGGATCAAAACTTGAATATAACATTTGGCTGTATGTTACTTATTCAAGTCATTTGAATTGCCTTCAGTTTGCTAAATGGTCTGTCCTCTTGCATTTAAGTGTAGTTATTGAGGGAGACTGTGTTCTGGTAGTTTTTTTATATGGACACCTAGTTTATAGTAGACCTGGTTTGATATAGGCTTATGGTTTGAAAGATTTGGGAGGGTTTCTCTGAGATACTGATGGTAAATTACTTACATCAGCTTACGGAATCAGTTCAGGTACAATAAGTCAAAAGAACCTTCTGAGTCTTGCTTTAAAAAATAAGTAGAATGGGTATCTGTTTGGATTGGCACAATTGCCGACCTTGAAGCCACACGTAACACGAACACTATGTGCAATATATTGAAGCCTTGATATAGATATTTTCATGTTTAGATATGACACCTGTCATACTGAGCATCAATTGATGAATCAATCAATTATTCTCTCTTCCTCTCTTTTTCTCGTCTCCTTCTCACCATCCATTGTGAAGGAAGGCAACTTACTGGCGGAATTTACCCAAATAACTAAGCAGCATATCTCCTGACCCCCCTCACACTTCCCCTCATGTGATGATTACTTTTTTTTTGTGGCACTCTACAATCCTGAGTACCAGAGGAGGAGGTATTGTAAATAAGAATGTGTTCTTAACTAACTTGCATAGTTAAATAAAGGTTCAATAAAAATAATATATAATAATTCTCATTCTGTAGTGTAGCCTAGTGACCATCTGAACCTGAGGACCTTTGGGTCCACATTATCCTTTAGTATCAACAAACATTGTGCCCAATCTATCAATGTACCCTTGACACTATAATAGTTTGAGTGGTTACAATGCATAAAAAGACTGTGACCTTCCATGTAGCTTTTCTCACAAGAGAATTTTGAAATGTTATGAGTTCTGTTTTTCCCTTGTTATTTCACATTCATGGTAATGCTGCTGAAGGTTAGGTGTGATTTAGTTAGTTTTTCAATGTCACAAGTGTGTGTACATGTATATATCTTAATGTTGATAATCTAAGATACAAACTTGACACTAAAGCAAAGGTTTTATACAGTTTTTTCAAAGAGTATACAGTTACAGTTGAAGTCGGAAGTTTACATACACCTTAGCCAAATACATTTAAACTCAGTTTTTCACAATTCCTGACATTTAATCCTAGTAAAAATTCCCTGTTAGGATCACCACTTTATTTTAAGAATGTGAAATGTCAGAATAATAGCAGAGAGAATGATTTATTTCAGCTTTTATTTCTGTCATCACATTCCCAGTGGGTCAGAAGTTCACATACAATTAGTATTTGGTAGCATTACCTTTAAATTGTTTATCTTGGGTCAAACGTTTCGGGTAGCCTTCCACAAGCTACCCACAATACGTTGGGTGAATTTTGGCCCATTCCTCCTGACAGAGCTGGTGTAACTGAGTCCGCTTTGTAGGCCTCCTTGCTCCCACACGCTTTTTCAGTTCTGCCCACAAATGTTCTATGGGATTGATGTCAGGGCTTTGTGATGGCCACTCCAAAATCTTGACTTTGTTGTCCTTACGCCATTTTGCCACAATTCTGGAAGTATGGTTGGGGTCATTGTTCATTTGGAAGACCCATTTGCGAAAAAAAAAAAATGATGTCTTGACATGTTGCTTCAATATATCCTCATAAATTTCCATCCTCACCGTGCCATCTATTTTGTGAAGTACACCAGTCCCTCCTGCAGAAAAGCACCCCCACAAAATGATGCTGCCAACCCCGTGCTTCACAGTTGGGATGGTGTTATTCGGCTTGCAAGCCTCCCCCTTTTTCCTCCAAACATAACGATAGTTGTTATGGCCAAACAGTTCTATTTTTGTTTCATCAGACCAGATGACATTTCTCCAAAAAGTAGGATATTTGTCCCCATGTGCAGTTGCAAACCGTAGTCTGGCTTTTTTATGGCGGTTTTGGAGCAGTGGCTTCTTCCTTGCTGAGCGGCCTTTCTGATTATATCGATATAGTACTCGTTTTACTGTGGGTATATAGATACTTTTGTACCTGTTTCCTCCAGCATCTTCACAAGGTTCTTTGCTGTTGTTCTGGGATTGATTTGCACTTTTCTCACCAAAGTACGTTCATCTCTAGGAGACAGAACGCGTCTCCTTCCCGAGCGGTATGACGACTGCGTGGTCCCATGGTGTTTATACTTGCGTACTATTGTTTGTACAGATGAACGTGGTACCTTCAGGCGTTTGGAAATTGCTCCCATGGTTGAACCAGACTTGTGGAGGTCTACAATGTTTTTTCTGAGGTCTTGGCTGATTTCTTTAGATTTTCCCATGATGTCAAGCAAAGAGGCACTGAGTTTGAAGGTAAGGCCTTGAAATACATCCACAGGTACACCTCTAATTGACTCAAATTATGTCAATTAGCCTATCAGAAGCTTCTAAAGCCATGCCATAATTTTCTGGAATTTTCCAAGCTGTTTAAAGGCACTGTCAACTTAGTGTATGTAAACTTCTGACCCTCTGGAATTGTGATACAGTGAATTATAAGTTAAATAATCTGTCTGTAAACAATTGTTGAAAGAATTACTTGTGTTATGCACAAAGCAGATGTCCTAACCGACTTGCCAAAACTATAGTTTGTTAACAAGAAATTTGTGGAGTGGTTGAAAAACAAGTTTTAATGATTACAACCTAAGTGTATGTAAACTTCCGACTTCAACTGTATGTTTAGATGTGGTTTGTGTTTATCCAATATAATTTATTGTATGGATGACTGTAAAATGGAGCATGTTTTACACAACATTTCACATTCACCCAAATGAATGAATGTTTAAAACATATTAGAAACTGGGTGGTTCGATCCCTGAATGCCGTTTGGCTGACCACGGGTATTACAAAACATGTATTTTTACTGCTTTTATTCCATTAAAGACCAGTTTATAATAGCAATAAGGCACCTCGGGTGTTTGTGATATATGGCCAATATACCATACCATGGCTAAGGGCTGATGCGTTGTGTCGTGCGTAAAAGGACAGCCCTTAGCCGTGGTATATTGGCCATATATCACACCTCCTCATGCCTTATTGCTCAAATCTATCTTTATTCACATTTAGAAACTGCTTCACTATAGTATAATAACCATATTATAGTGGTGTGTAGTGTAGAGCCATATGGGTTTCTTCATGAGCTCAGCTTTTCAAATCAAATCACATTTTATTGGTCACATACACATGGTTAACAGATGTTAATGCGAGTGTAGCGAAATGCTTGTGCTTCTAGTTCCGACAGTGCAGTAATATCTAACAAGTAATCTTAACAATTTCCCAACAACTACCTAATACACACAAATCTAAAGGGGATGATTGAGAATATGTACATATAACTATATAACTATACTATACATATAACATATATGAAGGAGTGATGGTCGAGCGGCATAGGCAAGATGCAATAGATGGTATAAAATACAGTGGCATAGGCAAGGTGCAACAAAATACGTATATACATACATATGATATGAGTAATGTAAGATATGTAAACATTATTTAAAGTGGCATTATTTAAAGTGACATTGTTTAAAGTGACTAGTGATCAATTTATTAAAGTGGCCAGTGATTGGGTCTCAATGTAGGCAGCAGCTTATCTGAGTTAGTGATTGCTGTTTAGCAGTCTGATGGCCTTGAGATAGAAGCTGTTTTTCAGTTACCTCGGTGGCAGCTTTGATGCACCTATACTGACCTCGCCTTCTGGATGGTAGCGGTGTGAACAGGCAGTGGCTCAGGTGGTTGTTGTCCTTGATGATCTCTTTGGCCTTCCTGTTACATCGGGTGGTGTAGGTGTCCTGGAGGGCAGGTAGTTTGCCCCCAGTGATGCGTTGTGCAGACCGCACCACCCTCTGGAGAACCTTACGGTTGTGGGAGGAGCAGTTGCCGTACCAAGCTGTGATACAGCCCGACAGGGTGCTCTCGATTGTGCATCTGTAAAAGTTTGTCAGGCTTTTGGGTGACAAGCCAAATTTCTTCAGCCTCCTGAGGTTCAGCCTCCTGTTGCACCTTCCTGATGCTCCTTCTTCACCACAATGTCTGTGTGGGTGTACCATTTCAATTTGTCTGTGATGTGTACGCCGAGGAACTTAAAACTTTCCACCTTCTCCACTGCTGTCCCTTCGATGTGGATAGTGGGGTGCTCCCTCTGCTGTTTCCTGAAGTCCACGATCATCTCCTTTGTTTTGTTGACGTTAACTGAGAGGTTGTTTTCCTGACACCACACTCCCGAGTTTCCTCACCTCCTCCCTGTAGGCTGTCTCATCGTTGTTGGTAATCAAGCCCACTACTGTTGTGTCGTCTGCAAACTTGATGATTGAGTTGGAGGCGTGCATGGCCACGCAGTCGTGGGGAAACAGGGAGTACAGGAGGGGGCTGAGCATGCACCCTTGTGGGGCCCAAGTGTTGAGGATCAGCGGAGTGGAGGTGATGTTTCCTACCTTCACCACCTGTGGGTGGCCCATCAGGAAGTCCAGGACCCAATTGCACAGGGCGGGGTTGAGACCCAGGGCCTCCAGCTTGATGATGAGCTTGGAGGGTACTATGGTGTTGAATGTTGAGCTGTAGTCAATGAACAGCATTCTTACATAGGTATTCCTCTTGTCCAGATGGGATAAGGCAGTGTGATGGCGATTGCATAGTATGTGGACCTGTTGGGGCGGTATGCAAACCGAAGTGGGTCTAGGGTGGCCGTTAAGGTGGAGGTGATATGATCCTTGACTAGTCTCTCAAAGCACTTCATGATGACATAAGTGAGTGCTACAGGGCGGCAGTCATTTAGTTCAGTTATCTTTGCCTTCTTGGGTACAGGAACAATGGTGGCCATCTTGAAGCATGTGGGGACAGCAGACTGCGATAGGGAGCGATTGAAAATGTCTGTAAACACACCAGCCAGCTGGTCTGTGCATGCTCTGAGGACGCAGCTAGGGATGCCGTCTGGGACAGCAGCCTTGTGAGGGTTAACACATTTAAATGTTTTACTCACGTCGGCCACAGAGAAGGAGAGGGGGGCTTAGCCGGCTCTGGAGGATCCAGGGATCCATAGGCTAATTGGAGGGCCAGACTGACAGACAGGTAGACGGACCTATGATCTCACTGAAATGAGAATCACACCAATAATAATGGGTGGGTCATAGCTTGTGAGTGATGTCATCTAGAGAACTGGACCAGCAGGTTGAAGTGTGGAATTTCATCTCTTACTTTCTCATCGGCCTATTGACATATTGAAAAATAAGTATTGTGAGTGTTATAGTACAAACAGTGAAGTAGATTCTCACTCTCGTGTTGTCTTGGCTCCGCTGGCTGAAACATTGTCTGTAGAATATCAAACAGATTTAATGCCTTTGCTGAGTCATGACATCTGATTATTATGCCTGATATAGATCTTATTGCCCAAAAGAATTACAGGACAATGACTGACAGTACACAGAGAGACCCTGAGCTCTTTCTTCACCCACGGGTCTCTGTATACCTGCTCTTCAGCACAGCTGTAACCTTTACTCTGGCAAGGTCATTTCTGGAGGCTGAGGGCAAACCATGTGTCCTCGTTATTTCTGCATGAGGAGTTCTCTTTTCACAGAGAATATGAAAAGAACTGGCAATATTATTTCATCGTCAAACAACAGTATTTAAAGGTCTCTCTCATAGTAAATCTGTCAGTGTGAGCCGCAGTGACTGTAAATATTGTGTTTGACAAACTGCACTGCATTACTGTGCGGCGGATTCAGCCATTGCTGTACTGTAACTGCAATATAGCTGCCCTGCCTGTGCTCCTCGGTGCTCCTGCTAGTGTCACGATTCATCACTCAGTACAAAATGTTCCCTGGTTCAGATTGAGATGAGTAGCCCATCATCGAGGCTTCGAGGTTACATACTGCAGAAATGTGTTCAAAGTAAACACACTGTAGAAACACTGTACCTCTCTATTGCATACTTTTTCAAGTAGCAGGCACAGCCACACAAACCACCATTCATTCTTAATGCCAACTGCTCATGATTATTGTGGCGTTGTGACAGATTAAGACTGAAAAGTTTGAGCTGTTATCTATCATGTGCATATAAATTGGCCTCTGAGTTCCACCAGTCCCATCTTTCAGGTGTAAAAGTCAAACTGATCACAGCACTCAACTTATGCAGGGGCAGCAGGTAGCTTAGTGGTTAGAGCGTTGGTCTTGTAACCCAAAGGTTGCAAGACCGAGTCCCTGAGCTGACAAGGTAAAAAATCTGTTCTTCTGCCCCTGAACAAGGTAGTTAACCCACTGTTCCTAGGCTGTCATTGAAAATAAGAGTTTGTTCTTAACTGTAGTTAAATGAAGGTAACAAAATGCTGCTCCCTCTGAAGATTTACTCAACATGATCAGAAGGGGGAATATTCAGAGGTGGAAACTTTCAGTGGGAATTAATGGAAATATATGCACATTAATATTAATACCATTTATATGTAGATGTTTTTTGCATTGGATATATTTACCATATCATGTGGAGACAGAAACATAAACCTTTTACCTTATCATAAGTAGACATCATTGCAAATGATTAAATCCTTCCAATAGAAATAAAAATAACAATTTAGTTACGAATTTAACTTTAATTAATTGAGTTGACTCTTCACATGGGATGATTTCACTGAACAACAAAAGTGAATATTGAATGATCCCCATTGCATCTCCCAAAAATGTTTTCAACATACATCTGTAAAATGATAGTCTAGAAACTAAAGCTTTGGTTGTCTTCCTCTCAGGCTTCCATGTCTTCTCCCTGGACCTCCTCAATATCCACCTCTTGAATATCAGACTCTGAGGCCTCATCTTCACTGTCACCTTCCAACCTTGTTGAGGATGGCTCGTTGTCAGGTTCAAAAAGCCTCAAATTTGCCCGGATGGCCACCAATTTTTCAACCCTTCTATTGGTCAGCCTGTTGCGTGCTTTGGTGTGTGGGTTCCCAAACAAGGACCAGTTGCGCTCTGAGGCGGCTGATGTTGGTGGGATTTGGAGGATGATGGAGGCAACAGGGGAAAGAGCCTCAGATCCACAAAGGCCCTTCCACCAGGTGGATGATGAGATATGTTGGCACGACTGCCATATTGCATCTCCATCCCAAAGCCCTTGCTTGGAAGTGTACATCGCCAGACTGCCAAGAACCTTGTCCTCATCCAGGCCAAGGTAGCAAGACACGGTAGGGATGACACCATAGGCCTTGTTGATCTCTGCACCAGACAGTAAGCTCTTGCCAGTATACTTGGGGTCCAAAATGTACGCTGCGGCGTGTATGGGCTTCAGGCAGAAGTCTTTACGCTTTTTGATGTATTTCAGAACTGCAGTTTCCTCTGATTGGAGCAACAGTGAAGTGGGCAGGGCAGTACGGATTTCTTCTCTTACATCTGCAAGCAGAGTCTGAACATCAGACAGGATGGCATTGTCTCCCTCAATCCGTGCAGTGGCTACTGCTATAGGTTTCAGGAGTTGCAGGCTGCTTACCACTCTCTCACAAAATACATTATCCAGGAGGATCCTCTTGGTGGGACTGTCCATATCGGCAGACTGTGATATGGCCATTTCTTGGAGAGACTCCTTCCCTTCCAGGAGACTGTCAAACATGATGACAACACCACCCCAACAGGTGCTGCTGGGCAGCTTCAATGTGGTGCTCTTATTCTTCTCACTTTGCTTGGTGAGGTAGATTGCTGCTATAACTTGATGACCCTTCAAAATCCTAACCATTTCCTTGGCTCTCTTGTATCCATTGTTTTCAGTGCCATGATGTCCATAAGGAACAGATTCAATGCATGAGCAGCACAGCCAATGGGTGTGATGTGAGAGTAGGACTCCTCCACTTTAGACCAAGCAGCCTTCATGTTCGCAGCATTGTCTGTAACCAGTGCAAATACCTTCTGTGGTCCAAGGCCATTGATGACTGCCTTCAGTTCATCTGCAATGTAGAGACCGGTGTGTCTGTTGTCCCTTGTCTCTGTGCTCTTGTAGAATAGTGGTTGAGGGGTGGAGATGATGTAGTTCATTATTCCTTGCCCACGAACATTCAACCACCCACCAGAGATGATTGCAATGCAGTCTGCTTTCTCTATGATTTGCTTGACCTTCACCTGAACTCTGTTGAACTCTGCATCCAGCAAATGAGTAGATGAAGCATGTCTGGTTGGGGGGGTTGTATGTTGGACGAAGAACATTTCAGAAATCTCTTCCAATACACATTGCTTGTGAGCATCAGAGGTGAACCAGTTTCATACACAGCTCGAGCAAGACATTCATCAGCATTTCTCTGACTACGTTCCTCCATTGAGTCAAAAAAATGTCTGATTCCAGGAGGAACATGAGCTGTTGCTATCGATAAGGTGTCTGATTCATCATTTTCACCTCGAATAGAAGTAGAGGGACTTTTGTTTGTTGTGAGCGCTGGGGGAACTTTATGCACTTGTCCAGATGATTCTGCATTTTTGTTACATTCTTCACAATATGATTTGGCACAGTATTTGCAAATGTACACAGCTTTTCCTTCTACATTAGCTGCAGTGAAATGTTTCCACACATCAGATTGTGCCTGTGGCATTTTCCTGTAAAGATGAGGAAAAAAACTACAAATACAATGCCATGGCATTACAGGTAAATAGTTAAGCACTTAGATTAAACAACTCCTTTGTAAGATACATGTTTTAAAATGAAACATGTATGGAAACAGGTGAATTAACAATCCTCAGTTAGCAGGCTCAAGCAAGCTAAAACCCACATGGTAGCAAAAACTAACTAGCAGAAATGGTTAACAAGTTATAAATGATTTAAACACACTTTGCTGTAGGCTACTATTTACTTGTTAACAAAAAATAATGTATGTCGTATAAAATATATTCACCCCACCCAGTATTGTAATCAAAAGTTACCAGAAAGCATGTAGTCCTTGGCTCAGACAGTGTAGTAGTGTGGGCTCAATATCCTCTCCTTAGTGTGCAAGATCTTGAGAATCAGCTGTACATGTGATGGAAGAATGCACTGTTCATGCGAAGGGTTGCAATTCCGTTGAATTGGGATAGTTTAACCAAAATATGCCACAAGACCTAGAATTGCCTCATGTGTATCCCAGAAAAAAAAGGTTCACTTTTATAAGCAAACATTTTTGATGAATTTAAGCAAATTTACCGGAAAGTTTCCGACCCTTTGCACCCCTAATGGTCAGAGTGTTACTTAGTTCACCGGGTGATTCCATTACAGTACCAGTCAAATGTTTGGACACACCTACTCACTGATTGGCCTACTCAGAGTTTTTCTTTATTTTTACTATTTTCTACATTGAATAATAACAGTGAATACATAACAGCTATGAAATAACACATATGGAATCATGTAGTAACCAAAAAAGTGTTAAACAAATCTAAATATATTTAACATTTTAGATTCTTCAAAGTAGCCACGCTTTGCCTTGATGATTGCCTTTGACAACTTTGCACACTCTTGGCATTCTCTCAACCAGCTTCACCTGGAATGCTTTTCCAACAGTCTTGAAGGAGTTACCACATATGCTGAGCACTTGTTGGCTGCTTTTCCTTTACTCTGTGTTCCAACTCATCCCAAGCTATCTCAATTGGGTTGAGGTCGGGTGATTGTGGAGGCCAGGTCATCTGATGCAGCACTCCATCACTCTCCTTCTCGGTCAAATAGCCCTTACACAGCCTCGAGGTGTGCTGGGTCATTGTCCTTTGGAAAAAACAAATGATAGTCCCACTAAGCGCAAACAAGATGGGATGGCGTATCGAATGCTGTGGTAGTCATGCTAGTTAAGTGGGCCTTGAATTCTAAATAAATCACTGGCCGTGTCAACAGCAAAGCACCATCACACCACCTCCTCCGTGCTTCACGGTGGGATCCACACATGCGGAGATCATCCGTTCACCTACTCTGCATCTCACAAAGACACAGCGGTTGGAACCAAAAATCTCACAGTTGGACTCATCAGACCAAAGGACAGATTTCCACCGGTCTAATGTCCATTGCTCGTGTTTCTTGGCCCAAGCAAGTCTTTTCTTCTTATTGGTGTCCTTTAGTAGTGCTTTTTTGCAGCAATTTGACCATGAAGGCCTGATTCACACATTCTCCTCTGAACAGTTGATGTTGAGATGTGTCTGTTCCTTGAACTCTGTGAAGCATTTATTTGGGCTGCAATTTCTGAGGCTGGTAACTCTAATGAACTTATCCTCTGCAGCAGAGGTAACTCTGGGTCTTCTTTTCCTGTGGCGGTCCTCATGAGAGCCAGTTTCATCATAGAGCTTGATGGTTTTTGAAACTGCACTTGAACAAACGTTCTTGAAATGTTCTGTATTGACTGACCTTCATGTCTTAAAGTAATGATTGACTGTCGTTTCTCTTTGCTTATTTCAGCTGTTCTTGTCATAATATGGACTTGGTATTTTACTAAATATGTCTATCTTCTGTATACCAACCCTACCTTGTCACAACACAACTGATTGGCTCAAAAACATTAAGAAGGAAAGAAATTCTACAAATTAACGCATTCCAGGTGACTACCTCATTTCTATTTCATTTTAAATGTGAATTTTATTTAACACTTTTTTGGGGTTACTACATGATTCCATATGTGTTATTTCATAGTTCTGATGTCTTCGCTGTTATTCTACAATGTCGAAAGTAGTAAAAATAAAGAAAAACTCTTGAATGAGTGTGTCCAAACTTTTGACTGGTACTCTATGCTAGATGGAGAAGTCAGCATAAGGCCAAACAGACATAGGTTATCACCTTTACTCCTAAAAATTCCTTACTAACTTAGTAGGATCGTTCCACGAAATGAGTCACTTTTGCGTCCCTTTGATATTTTAAGTAGAGATGTGGCACCAATATTGGTCTTTAAAAGCATGTTAAATTGATTGAAGTGCCATTTAATATAGACCACAGACACAATTCAACCCTGTTATCCACGGATAGACAGGCGAGAAATGTTTTGGGTTGACCACACCCTGTTGTGGTCAACCCTGTTCGACACTAAATTGGCACTTACTATAGACATATTTTTATTTAACAGTCAGAATGGAAAAACATGTTTTTTATTAAGTTGAACATGTGCTCGTCATAACAGAATGTTAAAACTAGGTTAAATACATTTTAAAAATCAACCAAGTTACACTACCCAAAAGGGACACATTTGTGGAATGACCTAGTAAGTGTCTTACTCTATGATAACTTCAAACCTGAGGTTTTTGCTCCATTTTTTTTATGTTTGAGGAAACATACCATAGCATGTTCTGTTCTAAATCAAGTGTAGGGGCTGTTGTTGGGCTGGTACACATTCTCCCGATTCTGGCTCTAATTCGTTTCCTACCTTGTTTGGGAACCATTTAACATTGTTTAATGTAGTGTATCCCTCCATGTGCTTGCTGTTTTGCGCTGGGTAGTTGTTGTGGAGACTTCCAGGCCTGAAGGAGATGCCACTAAAGAACAGTTCATTGAGACAGTAAAGGAGAGCAAACTGAATTAGGTTTCAATTAGAGCTCAATACAAGAATAAACGCTAACCAGTCTGTGCTATTTTATTCTTCGTGGGGAAGAATCGACCAGCCGTCAAAGGAATAGATAGATACAAATCGTCTCAAATCTTGGAGGAAAGCCAGGAAGCACTATATGTTTTAGAGGGAGGAAGGGTTTACAAATTAATTGGCAGTTTAATCACATTGTTAGAAGGCACCTACAGTTATATAACCTTAGATGTTTATGTGAAATCAATTAAAACAGGACTGCAATTTGTTTATTTTGGTCTCTTTTCTGATCTCTGGGCTGTGTAACTTCATGTAGACTTTTCAGAGGAAGATATAGTGAGTGTGTGTGAGTGGTGTGCGTTCCTGCCAGTCTGTCTGTGTTGGGTCTATGTGTGTGTCCATGTGTGTTAGTACAGTATGCATGTGTGTCTGTGTGCAGTGAGTATGTGTGTAATGTAGCACTCTTCCAGAAGGAACATGTCATGGGACAGGGACAGTTTATGCTGAGCTACTGTACCGTACGATACAGGGTCAGAACTCCATGATTACAGTGATCCTGTGGTGTGCTGTGGTTTCTGGGACATGCGTGTGGAAGATGGCCTTGCTGTTCCTTGGGGCCACAGAGCAGTGTGCATGGGGATAGAAGACCTATTTTAACTTCATTATTAGAACGGTCTCAGAGCCTCCAAAGGAAGCCTTTCATCAGTGCTGCTCACTGATTGGCTATGGAAAACATATGGTTTCTGAATACCATAGAGAGCCCAAGTATCGTATTTCATAGCATATAATAAATAATGAATGTTGCAGGATGTTCTACTGTATTGTATTTTCTACATGTATATGTATTGCAATCTCTCTCTCCTCTCTCTCTCTCTCTCTCTCTCTCTCTGTGTCTCTCTCCCTCTCTCTCTCTCTCTCTCTCTCTCTCTCTCTCTCTCTCTCTCTCTCTCTCTCTCTCTCTCTCTCTCTCTCTCTCTCTCTCTCTCTCTCTCTTTCTTTCTTTCTTTCTTTCTTTCTTTCTTTCTTTCTTTCTTTCTTTCTTTCTTTCTTTCTTTCTTTCTTTCTTTCTTTCTTTCTTTCTTTCTTTCTTTCTTTCTTTCTTTCTTTCTTTCTTTCTTTCTTTCTTTCTCTTCCAGTGTGTGAGGGACCCAGCTCTGCTGCTGACACATTTAGAGTTTAGCCTGCTTTACCACAACCAGGAAAATGTCGGGGTCCTACGATGAATCTGCTGCTACTGCTGACGACGCTATGGACAGCTTTTGGGAGGTACTTCAGAAACACCATCCATACAGGTCATCTGGGCTATGAAGGGAAACCTATAGACCTTTATCAGCCAAGTCACACACAACGATCCCTCTTTAGGAGACATGAGTCATAGGATCACTGGCCACCATCATCCTCTCTGGTGAAAAAGTTATTGACAACATGATACTATAGGTCATGTAATTTCAGTTCCATGAGGATCAATAGGAATATGGTTGGTTAATCCAATACGTTGATGTTGTTGCACAGAAAATATCCAATTAGTGCTATGGAATTCACTATAGAGCACTATAGAGTCCCTTTTGTGTCATCGTAGGAGGAGGGTCACAGAGACCGACTGACAGAGCCTCTTTAGTTAGAAGCAGCACTGAGGCAGCCATTCAGCCCACATCCACCTGCCCTAAAATCTATATACGGCCAAGAAAGCTCTGGCCACAGCATACTGAATAGCATAAGGACTCTTGTAGGGCTAGATGTTTGGTTTAAAATGAAAAACACGTCTGACAGAAAACACAGCAAAAGTACAAAACTGTATATTATCTATATACTGTAAACTCTTCTTCAAGGGACTTTGTTTTTGACACAGACACTGTACCCCACACCAGTCCTACCCAGCCTAGGACCCATCCTCGCTGAGTGGACTGAGTGGTCTTTGTCTGTGGGCTGCATTCCTGTCTCTGCCTCGTCCTGTTAGTGTCCTATCCCTGATAATCTGTCTGCCTGCATTAGAGCACAGTAAAGGATTATAGCAGTCAGTACACAAGCACACACACGCAGACGTGTGTGCGCACACAGAGGGGCACATACACATACAGTGCCTTCGGGAAAGACTTGACTTTTTCCACATTTTGTTAGGTTCCAGCCTTATTCTAAAATTTATTAAATTGTTTTTTATAAACTGTATTAATAGCTACAATAATGACAAAGCAAAAACTGTTTTTATACATTTTTGCAAAAAAAATAAATGAAATATCACATTTATATAAGTAGTCAGACCGTTTACTCAGTACTTTGTTGAAGCATCTTTGGCAGCAATTACAGCCGCAAGTCTTCTTGGGTATGATGGTACAAGCTTAGGACACCTGTATTCGGGGAGTTTCTTCCATTCTTATCTGCAGATCACACAAGGACATTCAGAGTCTTATCCCGAAGCCACTCCTGCATGGTCTTGGCTGTGTGCTTAGGGTCGTTGTCCTGTTGAAAAGTGAACCTTTGCCCCAGTCTGAGATCCTGAGTGCTCTGTAGCAGGTTTTCAAGGATCTCTCTGTACTTTGCTCCGTTCATCTTTGCCTCGATCCTGACTAGTCTCCCAGTCCCTGCCGCTGAGTAACATCCCCACAGCATGATGCTGCCACCACCATGCTTCAATGTAGGGATGGTGCCAGGTTTCCTCCAGATGTGACACTTGGCATTCAGGCACAAAGAGTTCATTCTTGGTTTCATCAGACCAGAGAATCTTGTTTCTCATGGTTTGAGAGTCTTTAGGTGACTTTTGGCAAACTCCAAGTGGGCTGTCATGTGCATTTTACTGAGGAGTGTCTTCCGTCTGGCCATTCTACCATAAAGGCCTGATTGGTGGAGTGCTGCAGAGATGGTTGTCCTTCTGGAAGGTTCTCCCATCTCCACAGAGGAACTCTAGAGCTATGTCAAAGTGACCATTGGGTTCTTGGTCATCTCCCTGACCAAGGCCCTTCTCCCCTGATTGCTCAGTTTGGCCAGGCAGCCAGCTCTAGGAAGATTCTTGGTGGTTCCAAACTTCTTCCATTTAAGAAGGATGGAGGCCACTGTGTTCTTGGGGACCTTCAATCCTGCAGAAATGTTTTGGTACACTTCCCCAGATCTGTGCCTCGACACAATCCTGTCTCGGAGCACTACGGACAATTCCTTCGACATAATGGCTTGGATTTTGCTCTGACATGCACTGTCAACTGTAGGACCTTTATAAAGACAGGTGTGTGCTTTTCCTTAATCACGTCCAATCAATTGAATTTACCATAGGTGGACTCCAATCAATTTGTAGAAACATCTCAAGGATGATCAATGGAAACAGGATGCACCTGAGCTAAATATTGAGTCTCATAGCAAAGGGTCTGAATACTTATGTAAATAAGGTACTTCTGTTTTTTATTTTTAATCAATTTGCAAACATTTCTAAAAACCTGTTTTTGCTTTGTCATTATGGGGTATTGTGTGTATTGAGGACATTTACAGTGGCTTGCGAAAGTATTCACCCCCTTGGCATTTTTCCTATTTTGTTGACTTACAACCTGGAATTAAAATAGATTTTTAGGGGGGTTTGTATCATTTGATTTACACAACATGCCTACCACTTTGTAGATGCAAAGTCAAAGTCAATACTTTGTAGAGACACCTTTTTGCAGCAATTACAGCTGCAATTCTCTTGGGCATGTCTCTATATGCTTGGCACATCTAGCCACTGGGATTTTTGCCCATTCTTCAAGGCAAAACTGCTCCAGCTCCTTCAAGTTGGATGGGTTCCACTGGTGTACAGCAATCTTTACATCATACCACAGATTCTCAATTGGATTGAGGTCTGGGCTTTGACCTGGCCATTCCAAGACATTTAAATGTTTCCCCATCGAGTGTTGCTTTAGCAGTATGCTTAGGGTCATTGTCTTGCTGGAAGGTGAACCTCCGTCCCAGTCTCAAATCTCTGGAAATCTGAAACGGGTTTTCCTCAAGAATTTCCCTGTATTTAGTGCCATCCATCATTCCTTCAATTCTGACCCGTTTCTCTGTCCCTGCCGATGGAAAAACATCCCCACCGCATGATGCTGCCACCACCATGCTTCACTGTGGGGATGGTGTTCTCGGGGTGATGGGAGGTGTTGGGTTTGCGCCAGAAACAGTGTTTTCCTTGATGGCCAAAAAGCTAAATTTTAGTCTCATCTGACCAGAGTACCTTCTTCTATATGTTTGGGGAGTCTCCCACATGCCTTTTGGCGAACACCAAACCTGTTTGCTTATTTTTTTCTTTAAGCAATGGCTTTTTTTCTGGCCACTCTTCTGTAAAGCCCAGCTCTGTGGAGTGTACGGCTTAGTGTTCCAATGGACAGGTACTCCAATCTCACAGGTGGACTTTATTTAACTAATTATGTGACTTCTGAAGGTAATTGGTTGCACCAGATCTTGTTTAGGGGTTTCATAGCAAAGGGGGTGAATACATATGCATGCACCACTTTTCCATTTTTACTTAAAAAAATTAAACAAGTTATTTTTTTCATTTCACTTCACCGATTTGGACTATTTTGTGTATGTCCATTACTTGAAATCCAAATAAAAATCAATTTAAATTACAGGTTGTAATGCAACAAAATAGGAAAAACGAAGGGGGCTGAATACTTTTGCAAGGTACTGTATTATATTTTATTCATTTTAGAGTAACTTAACAAAATGTGGAAAAGTCACAGCGATGGCCACACACACAAAGCCGCTGCCATTGCATAACTACACATGCACAGGCATGAGACGCCCCCCCACCTCCCTATGTCATGCACCAGGAGCTTATGCTCCCTGCAGGCACTGCAATGCCTGTGTTAAGGTGGCATCTCTTAAGGTGGTATGAGAATGATGAAAGTGAGTACAGGTGATTCTTTATTGTTACTCCAGGGTATTAGTAGATAATTTATCATTTCCGTCACTACACCACAGTTAAACAATTTATTTGATCTATTTTATCTCCATTTCTTATTTGACTCTCTCTCTCTCTCTCCCTCTCTCTCTCTCTCTTATTTTACAGTTTATGTTGGCCCGTCAGATTAGTTATTTCCACCTAAAGATATTTTAGTGCTCTTAGAGATTTGGCATATTGAGTATTGCACTTGACTGCATCCTCATATTCAATCATTGATATGTAGGGAAGCCTTGTGTTTTGCTCTTGTACCTCATATGTCTACCCTCCTCTGACCATTCTCAGGTGGGAAACTACAAGCGTGCCGTTAAGCGGATTGACGACGGCCACCGGCTCTGCAATGACCTCATGGGCTGCCTTCAGGAACGTGCCAAGATTGAGAAGGCCTATGGTGACCAGCTGACCGCCTGGTCCAAGAGATGGAGACAGCTGATCGAGAAAGGCCAGTATTGGGATTGTCTGTTTGGCGTCTGTTTTGAGGTCTTCATCCCATGTTAAATTCCTTTGATTTAACTCACTGCTCAGCTCCACCTGTCCCGATTGTATTGTGAGTGTTTTCTGTAAGATGAGGAGGCTTAACTTGTGCAAACTGGAATGGCTCATAAGAGCAGGAGCGTGAGACAGCTTGATGTACAAGTAGCGTGAGACGGCTTGATGTACAAGTACACCCCCTGGAAAGCACGCTAGTCTATCGCAGGGCCTTACCCCCAATTATCTCCTTAATACTAAAGGCCAAACAGAGATGCATTGGATCCCATTTCTTCAGTCTTTGGTATGACTCGGTTGGGGATCAAACTTCCAACCTTTCAACCTCAGGGCGGACACTCTGACCACAAGGCCACTGAGTTGGTCACGTTCACATTTTCAAAAAAAATTTCTGCCACCTATATGTTTTGATTGAATGTCCCCCTGTGATATTCTCTAACCCCAGGACCCCAGTATGGCACCGTGGAGAGGGCGTGGCTGGGTGTGATGACCGAGGCTGAGAAGGTGAGTGAGCTGCACCAGGAGGTGAAGAACGGCCTGCTCAACGAAGACCTGGAGAAGGTCAAGAACTGGCAGAAGGAGGCCTACCACAAGCAGATGATCGGAGGCTTCAAGGAGGCCAAAGAGGCCGACGAGGGCTTCAAGAAGGCCCAGAAACCATGGGCCAAGAAGCTCAAAGAGGTAAGTGGACAGGAAGTTTTAGGGAAGGGGATCTGTTGTATCCTCCTTATTGCAACATCATGTGTACTTACATGGCTAACATGAATATCAGTTACTTTTAGAGTGATTGGGAAAACCACTTTATTATTAAATACAAAGTGTACAATACAGTGAATGTATGAATGTGGGTAGCTATTTGACGCGCTTGGCTGTCTTCATGACTGACCTCTGTGACTACAACTGGTTGATTAGTCTATTTGGTTGTGCATCAGTCTGTCTGGCTGCAAAGGTACTGCATGGTAGTAGGATGGGTGACGCACACATTACACAGCTGCCATTGGACTGGGACTCGCTGGAGTCAAATCAAATCAAAGCAAATTTTATTTGTCACATGCGTCGAATACAACAGGTAGACCTTACAGTGAAATGCATACTTACAAGCCCTTAACCAACAATGCAGTTTTCAGAAAATACCAAAAAAATAAGTAAGAGATAAGAATAACATATAATTAAAGAGCAGCAGTAAATAACAATAGCGGGGCTATATACAAGGGGTACCGGTCCAGAGTCAATGTGCAGGGCCACCTGTGTCGAGGTAATTGAGGTAATATGTACATTTAGGTAGAGTTATTAAAGTGACTATGCATAGCTAATAACAGAGAGTACCAGCAGCGTAAAATGGGTATGGGGGGGTAATGCAAATAGTCTGGATAGCCATTTGTTTAGCTGTTCAGGAGTCTTATGGTTTGGGGGTAGAAGCTGTTTAGAAGCCTCTTCGACCTAGACTTGGCGCTCTGGTACCGCTTACCGTGCGGTAGCAGAGAGAACAATCTATGACTAGGGTGGCTAGAGTCTTTGACAATTTGTAGGGCCTTCCTCTGACACCGCCTGGTATAGAGGTCCTGGATGGCTGGAAGCTTGGCCCCGGTGATGTACTGGGCCGTACGCACTACCCTCTGTAGTGCCTTGCGGTCGGAGGCCGAGCAGTTGCCTGGTATTGATGGTGCAGCTGTAAAACCTTTTGAGGATCTGAGGACCCATGCCAAATTTTTTCAGTCTCCTGAATAGGTTTTGTCGTGCCCTCTTCACGACTGTCTTGGTGTGCTTGGACCATGTTAGTTTGTTGGTGATGTGGACGCCAAGGAACTTGAAGCTTTCAACCTGCTCCACTACAGCCCCGTCGATGAGAATGGGTGCGTGCTCGGTCCTCCTTTTCCTATAGTCCACAATCATCTCCTGTGACTTGATCACGTTGAGGGAGTGGTTGTTGTCCTTGCACCACATGGCCAGGTCTCTGACCTCCTCCCTATAGGCTGTCTCATCGTTGTCAGTGATCAGGCCTGCCACTGTTGCGGCAGGGTAGCCTAGTGGTTAGAGCGTTAGACTAGTAACCGGAAGGTTGCAAGTTCAAACCCCCGAGCTGACAAGGTACAAATCTGTCGTTCTGCCCCTGAACAGGCAGTTAACTGCCTGTTAACTGCCGGGGCCACTGACAACGATGAGACAGCCGTCATTGAAAATAAGAATTTGTTCTTAACTGACTTGCCTAGTTAAATAAAGGTTAAATAAATAAAAATCATCAAACTTAATGATGGTGTTGGAGTCATGCCTGGCCGTGCAGTCATGAGTGAACAGGGAGTACAGCTCGCACCCCTGTGTTGAGGATCAGCGTGGCGGATGTGTTGTTACCTACCCTTACCACCTGGGGGCGGCCAGTCAGGAAGTCCAGGATCCAGTTTGAGAGGGTGTTTGAGAGGGAGGTGTTTAGTGATGAGCTTTGAGGGCACTATGGTGTTGAACGCTGAACTGTAGTCAATGAATAGCATTAGGTACACGTCCTGGTAATCCGTCTGGCCCTGCGGCCTTTTGAATGTTGACCTGTTTAAAGCTCTTACTCACATCGGCTACGGAGAGCGTGATCACACAGTCGTCCGGAACAGCTGATGCTCTCATGCATGTTTCAGTGTTACTTGCCTTGAAGTGAACATAGAAGTTATTTAGCTCGTCTGGTAAGCTCATGTCACTGGGCAGCTCTCGGCTGTGCTTCCCTTTGGGGTCTGTTATAGTTTGCAAGCCCTGCCACATCCGACGAGTGTCGGAGCCGGTGTAGTATGATTCGATTTTAGTCCTGTATTGATGCTTTGCCTGTTTGATGGTTCGTTGGAGGGCAAAGTGGGATTTCTTATAAGCTTCCGGGTTAGCCTCCTGCTCCTTTACCCTTTAGCTCAGTGTGAATGTTGCCTGTAATCCATGGCTTCTGTTTGGGGTATGTACGTACAGTCACTGTGGGAACGACATCCTCGACGCACTTATTGATAAAGCCAGTGACTGATGTGGTGTACTCCTCAATGTCATCGGAAGAATCCCGGAACATATTCAAGTCTGTGCTAGCCTGTAGTGTTTAGACCATCTTTAAAACATTTGTCATTTGAGCTACATCTGAGTCAGCACACAAGCTGCTCTGCCAAATAGCTAGGTACTATAGCTACAGGTGTTTAGGTGTTAGTTCTGTTTTGTGTAGTATAATGAGTCTTGCTGAGTCACTCATCCAAGCTGACCACCAGAGAAGAACATTGCCCTTTCAACAATAACTAAATTAAGTCACCTGCATGCTTAAATTTATTAGTATTTAACAATGTATCTATTGAGATACTAAGATTGTAAACGTGCTTCCACAGATGGAGACTGCTAAGAAAACGTACCACATGGCATGTAAGGAGGAGAAACTGGCCGCCACCCGAGAGGCAGACGGGAAGACACAGGCCTCCGTCACAACTGATCAGCAGAAGAAACTCCACGAGAAAACAGACAAGTGCAAACATGACATGCAGAAGGTGAGACAGAGGCCCGACAAATGGAAAAAAGGACATGACTACCTTTTTTGTACAAATGTATGAAAATGTAAGACTTCGAGCAAAATTTACGCCATAGAATTTGACGTTATGCATATCAAACATGTCGTGACTTGACTTTAACATTAATCTGAAGACTGTTATTTATCTAATTAATTAACTATGTTTAATTGTTAACCAGTTAAATGAATAATGTAACAATTAACTCATTAGGATCTGGGACACCAAGAGAGCGGTTCTTTAAAGATTTACCATATTCCGAATTAAACCCTAAAAGGTTTTTACCTATCACATCTATAAACAGTCAACTTATTAATCATAAACTCGTATCATATCATCATTCTGAACAGTCGTAACCTCCTGGCATCTGCAAAAACATGAGCCTTACTTATGATTCAGTACTACACAAATTGGTTTGATTATTTATTTACTAGCTAATTAAATGGGAACATAGGATAAACACTGGTTATTGACTGGGGACTTAATACGTTGAAAACAGGTCCCTAGCGGAATGATAACAACATGGCTGCTTGTTAAAGAAGAGATGGAGAGGGTGAGAGAGAGGCACAGAGACACTTAACATTGGTACGTTCAGAAACAACTTTCACCTACAGTAACCATATACTTTGCACACGAACTGCCGCCCGCTTTGAGTGAGAAATCATGAATGTATTTACGTGAAATGCCTGGGTCCGCCGGGGTTCTCTCTGTGAACAGGACAGCCTTGGAAAGGGGGGTTGGCCCTTTCGCAGCACTCTTGTAAGGCTCCGATTGTCTGAAATGGTTTGAACAAGTCTTCTACTGTTGTCCTTCTTTGTAGTTTTTCGTATCCGGTGACTTGTCATGTAGTGCTGAACAGAACTACAGAGTTGATTTTCCTTCCATTCCCTCTTGAAGATGCTTCTTTGAAGATAGGCTAGCCAACCGTATCGATGGTTCCCCAGTAGGGTGATGAGAGTAGAGTAATGTGATAGCTTGAGCAGAGTAACAGGATGGTCCTACTTAAATTCGCTTTCGAAGATGCTTTACTTAGGTCAGCTAATCAGCCGTACCAGTGATTGTCAGGGAGGGGAGTTTATCTTCTCCACCTCATGTTGAGATTCAAAGTTCAAACCATTTTAAATGTGCAGCTGCGCGCTTCACACTTTTTCTGGTCTAATGTGTTCTTAACCCATAATTTATACCTTTTGCTCGAAAGGGGTAGTTCGGGTAGGCTGACACACTCTCTGGCCTCACTTCGGGGCGGTGACTACTCACAGTGCAAAGTTATGGAAAACAATTATCTCTTATAGCTCTTCACATCACTTCCCTCTCTTAACAAACACTTTCATAATTTTTCCTATTACATGCACAAAGCATAGTATGGGAACTTGGGTGGTTATACTTTCCAAGTTAAAGTATTTCCTTTATAATATTTTTAATGACATCACAAAATAACAAACAAAATGACATTAGTGTTCTATAGATCGCCTCTGATCATTCCCCACATTCTACATTAGAAATATTTTTCCAGTATTCGCTTTTCAACGTATTCGAGTTTCAGCTGGAAAAAGGTCTGTTGAGACAAAGCACATTCCTTTAGTGAATTTGGAGAGCGCAAGCCTGGATCTTCTCCTTTGATTTACAACAAGACATGAGTTGTTCATCCCCACTAGTTCTTTCCTTCCCCCTCTACAGGTGAAAGGGGATCTGATTGAAGTTATTCATTGCAAACCTGATATGACCTATTTGGATTCTCGTGGACAGTCAGGACAAACATTTACATGAACATTTTAGTCATTTAGCAAACGGTCTTATTGAGAGCGACTTACAGTTGGTGCATTCACCTTAAGATAGCTAGGTGAGACAACCACAACCAAAAAGGTGACAATTCCATTTTGACTAGTGTCATTACAACTGTTTTAAAATACAGTTGAAGTCGGAAGTTTACATACACTTAGGTTGGAGTCATTAAAACTCGTTTTTCAACCACTCCACAAATTTCTTGTAAATAACAAACTATTTTTGGCAAGTCGGTTAGGACATCTACTTTGTGCATGACACAAGTAATTTTTCCAACAATTGTTTACAGACAGATTATTTCACTTATAATTAATTCACTGTATCACAAATCCAGTGGGTCAGAAGTTTACATACACTAAGTTGACAGTGCCTTTAAACAGCTTGGAAAATTCCAGAAATGATGTCATGGCTTTAGAAGCTTCTGATAGGCTAATTGGAGGTGTACCTGTGGAGGTTTACCTGTGGATGTATTTCAAGGCCTACCTTCAAACCCAGTGCCTCTTTGCTTGACATCATGGGAAAATCAAAATAAATCAGCCCTCAGAAAGAAAAATGTAGACCTCCACAAGTCTTGTTCATCCTTGGAAGCAATTTCCAAACGCCTGAAGGTACCACGTTCATCTGTACAAACAATAGTACACAAGTATAAACACCATGAGACCACCCATTAGCGATATCGCTCAGGAAGGAGACGCGTTCTGTCTCCTAGAGATGAACGTACTTTGGTGCGAAAAGTGCAAATCAATCCCAGAACAACAGCAAAAGGACCTTGTGAAGATGCTGGAGGAAACATGTACAAAAGTATCTATTTCCACAGTAACGAGTCTTATATCGACATAACCTGAAAGGCCGCTCAGCAAGGAAGAAGCCACTGCTCTAAAACCGCCATAAAAAATGCCAGACCATGGTTTGCAACTGCATATGGGGACAAAGATTGTACTTTTTGGAGAAATGTCCTTTGGTCTGATTAAACAAAAATAGAACTGTTTGGCCATAATGACCATTGTTATGTTTGGAGGAAAAAGGGGGAGGCTTGCAAGCCAAAGAACACCATCCCAACCGTGAAGCACGGGGGTGGCAGCATCATATTGTGGGCATGCTTTGCTGCAGGAGGGACTGGTGCACTTCACAAAATAGATGGCATCATGAGGGAGGACAATTATGTGGATATATTGAAGCAACATCTCAAGACATCAGGTTAAAGCTTGGTCGCAAATGGATCTTCCAAATGGACAATGACCCCAAACATACTTCCAAAGTTGTGGCAAAATGGTTTAAAGACAACAAGGTCAAGGTATTGGAGTGGCCATCACAAAGCCCTGACCTCAATCCTATAGAAAATTTGCGGGCAGAACTGAAAAAGCGTGTGCGAGCAAGGAGGCCTACAAACCTGACTTAGTTACACCAGCTCTGTCAGAAGGCATGGGCCAAAATTCACCCAATGTATTGTGGGAAGCTTGTGGAAGGCGACCCGAAATGTTTGACCCAAGTGAAACAATTTAAAGGCAATGCTACCAAATACTAACTGAGTGTATGTAAACTTCTGACCCACTGGGAATGTGATGAAAGAAATAAAAGCTGAAATAAATCATACTCTCTACTATTATTCTGACATTTCACATTCTTAAAATAAAGTGGTGATCCTAACTGACCTAAAATTTTTACTTTTTAAATGTCAGGTATTGTGAAAAACTGAGTTGAAATGTATTTGGCTAAGGTGTATGTAAACTTCCGACTTCGACTGTATATGTAGTGGTATTAACACTGTGGTGAGTGCGTGTGCTATTGCAGTATACTACGTACATCGTATCTCAAACAGACTGATCATTATTATTAGTTTCTGTTTCTGTTAGTGGCTCAAGTGAAATAAAGCTGTGAAAAACAGAATCAATGCAGGACTATTTAAGACGACTCGGTGAGATTACAGTGGTGAACACACAGGACGTAATCCAGCAGAGTGGATCTCCGACTCTATTCACGGAGCCCTGGTGATGACAAGAGCAGATTACTCTGGGCCAGGGAGAGTGAGATGCTTACAGTATACACACCCACGGTGTACGGATGCAGGTTGCTTGGTATTCAACCCAGAGTGCAAAACGTCTAGTTGTAATGACGTCAAAATGACATCATTATCTGTCAGAGCTGATGCTGTCCTTATCATCCCCTAGGCTAAGGAGAAGTATGAGAAGTCTCTGTCGGAGTTGAGTGCGGTCACTCCCCCATACCAGGAGAGCATGGAGCAAGTGTTTGACCAGTGCCAGCAGCATGAGGTCAAGAGACTCACCTTCCTTAAAGAGATCCTGCTGGACATTAAACGCCACCTCAATCTCACTGAGAACCAAAGGTCAGTGACTGGTGTTATCCTCTATCGTCCCATACATACTACAGCCCATCCTCTATTACATAACCTACATCAACCTATCCTCCCACATGGCCTTTGAATGAAAGGGTTATTGAGGAAAACTTTTCAGTTGGTACAGGATCAGACCTGTGTTTAAATACTATTTAGGGTATTTCAATACTTTTAAAGACATTTTGATGTAAATTTTTTTAGATTTTTTATTGGAAAATTAACATTGTTGTATTTGGAAATACACTTGGAAAAGTATTGGCGCGTATTTGGAAATACTCAGACACAGGAAAGTGTATTTTCAAATGCAGATATTTAATTACTCAATGCATTCAAAACCCTTTAGTCGTAGGGGTATTTGAAATAATGTATTTGGAAATACAAGAAGTACATCTTCTTGGCTATTTATAGAAAGTTATTTGAAATTACTTTAAAATACTTCAAATAGAAGTAGCTGATTTGGCCACATGATTTGAAAATACTCAAATACAAAGAAAATAAGTATTTAAATGACAAATACTTAAATACTCATGTGTTTTAACCCAGGCTTGTACATATGTTGTACATACAGTGCATTCGGAAAGTATTCAGACCCCTTGCCTTTTTCCACATTTTGTTACGTTACAGCCTTATTCTAAAATTGATTAAATTAATGTTTTACTCATCAATCTACGCACAATTCCCCATAATGACGAAACGAAAACAGGTTTTTGAACATTTTTGCAAAAATACCTTATTTACGTAAGTATTCTGACCCTTTTCTATGAGACCCGAAATTGAGCTCAGGTGCATCCTGTTTGCATTGATCATCCTTGATATATTTCTACAACTTGATTGGAGTCCACCTGTGGTAAATTCTACAGCATTGAAGGATCCTAAGAACACAGTGGCCTCCATCATTCTTAAATGGAAGGAGTTTGGAACCACCAAGACTCTTACTAGCGCTGGCCGCGCGGCCAAACTGAGCAATCTGAGGAGAAGGGCCTTGGTCAGGGCGGTGACCAAGAACCTAATGGTCACTCTGACAGAGCTCCAGAAGGATAAACATCTCTGCAGCACTCCACCAATCAGGCCTTAATGGTAGACTGGCCAGACGGAAGCCACCCCTCAGTAGAAGGCACATGACAGCCTGCTTGGAGTTTGCCAAAAGTCACCTAAAGACTCTCAGACCATGAGAAACAAGATTCTCTGGTCTGATGAAACCAAGATTGAACTCTTTGGCCTGGAGGAAACCTAGGACCATCCCTACAATGAGGCATGGTGGTGGCAGCATCATGCTGTGGGGATGTTTTTCAGTGGAAGGGACTAGGAGACTAGTCAGGATCAAGGGAAAGATGAATGGAGCAGAGTACAGAGAGGTTATTGATGAAAACCTGCTCCAGAGCGCTCAGGACTTCAGACTGGAGCAAGGTTCACCTTCCAATAGGACAACGACCCTAAGCACACAGCCATGGCAACGCAGGAGTGGCTTCGGGAGAAGTTTCTGAATGTCCAGAGCCCGGACATGAACCCGATCGAACATCTCTGGAGAGACCCCATCCAACCTGACAGAGCTTGAGAGGATCTGCAGAAAAGAATGGGAGAAACTCCCCAAATACAGGTGTGCCAGGTTTGTACTGTCATACCCAAGAAGACTTGGGTAATGGCTGTAATCGCTGCCAAAGGTGCTTCAACAAAGTACTGAGTAAAGGGTCTGAATACTTATGTAAATTTAATATGTCATTATGGGGTATTGTCTATAGATGGATGAGGGAAAAAAACAATTTCATCCATTTTAGAATAAGGCTGTAACGTAACAAAATGTGGAAAAAGTCAAGGGTGTCTGAATACTTTCCAAATGCATTGTATAATGCAATTGGTATCAACTACACAACAGCAAATCTGCCTTGAAAAACAATTCAACATTCGTGTTGATAATACAGTCAAAATACCTTAATTACAGCATTAATCTCTTTAAGTGCTTATCTGTATTATTTTTAGTTATTAGTTGAGTCTATGGATTATTTTAAACATCACATTCAGAGGAAATCTACTCCCAATGTGCTTGATTTATGTTGTCGCTTTCATTACAGTTAGTTTCAAATAAATAAATCTCAATGATGCAGTTAATTACATTTCAGACAAATTGCATCATGTCAGAGTGAATGCTTGTCATATTCTTGGCTGTGAATCAAATTGCATGTGATACAAAGCCAGGTTCCATGGTGATTGGAATAAGGAGTTCATTCAAGCTGTTTCCTGGGTGTTTGGTCTTGGTTTATGATTAGTATGGAGGATGAGTGTAGGCTTTTATAGTGTGGTATGGAGTACTAAGTACACTGGCCTTTTGGACGACAGTATTGGTGATAACCCATAAATCAACCATAGACAGGGTTATGGTATGCTAATAACTACAAACCCAGGCCTCAGCTTCCACCAACACACTCATGCAAATACAGACAGCTTGTCTCAGTGACAGCAGTAAAAGCAGAAACATCACTTGTAACTTGTATGTGTTTGGAAGAATTCAAATCGTCCATTTGATTGTCCATTATAGCATCTTACGCCTACATTTTTTGCAATATCACCCAGGAAATGTCATCATCTGTAGGGCTTGACTGTCAGTTATTCTGTGTTTTTGTCTCCACCTTTTGGTGGAAAAATGCCATCTGTCGGGACTCCACCTCATATCTCACTACTCCAATTTGAATGCAAATGTGTTGTCTGTATTCTGTGTAGCCTCACCTCATGCTATGAATGGGCCTGAATGACCTTGTCTTTGAACCATTCCACTCTGTTGTTCTGAGTGCTGGCCCTTCATAAACAACTAGAAACCCTCCAGGAAAACAGTACCATCAGCGCTGGACAGTTTGCACTGGCAGCCCTACTGTATTATTGTCCCTTAAACAGGCCCCCTCTCTCTCTGCGTGTTACAATGTGCTCTCTGTCTTCTCCCCAGCTATGGCACGGTATACAGAGAACTGGAGCGCACCATCCTGGCTGCCAACACACAGGAGGACCTGCAGTGGTTCAGCAACCACCATGGCCCTGGCATGCATATGAACTGGCCCATGTTTGAGGTACTGTGCGGTACTCTGCATTACTTCAACATAGTTGTCTGTTCAGGAATATTTACAACAACATGTAGGCTAACAAAGGTTCAGCTATTCATAGACATTTCTCCCCAGATACAAGTATGCATTTTTAATAACCCCGTTCAGTAAATTGGCTTTCAGTTGGAAGATTGTTGATTTACTGACTGATTTAAAAAGGAAAAGTGAAATGCCATTGGCCAGATCTGAGTCTCTGCTTCAGTGTAGACGTATTTATCATCTGCTCTGCCTTCCAGGACTATAACCCAGATGCCGCTGCTGTTGTTAAGAGGGAGAAGGTGCAGAAGCCGGCTGGGGCCCCACCGACCCCCAGCACTGACCATGTTGCACCGCCTGGAGACCGCGGCAGGTGAGAGGATCACTCCACTGGTGAAACTGCTACTGACAAAAAACACATATACACACACACACACACAAAATGACATGCCAGGGTTAATCAATATCTCCCATGATGCCATACCATTTGTTTTTCTGTCTTCCTTCAATTGATCAGCATCAGCGCTGATCATGTGGCACTGCCTGGTGACCGTGGCAGGTGAGAGGACCACAACACTGATCAAACACTACACACACCATCTACTGCCACATACCATCTACTGCCACACCGGGACCTACCCTAGTCAAACCATTTAAATGTCATCAAACACGCGGGATCTAACATGCCTTTTTTTACAGTCTCCATTTAATTAACTGGATATATATTGATTATATAGATGTCTTTCATTTACTCTGTTAATTACTGTTGCTCTAGTCTACAGTAGTCATGTTTGTATTATCTATGAAATTCTCCCGATCAAACCCATGTATCTTCCTAACCCTTCTGTTGCAGTGTGAGCAGCTATGAAAAGAACCAGGCCTACTCCACTGATTGGTCCGATGATGAGGCGCCAGCAGCTCATTCAGGCGGTGAGACCAATGGGGGTGGCAATGAAAACTCCTTTGAGGAAGACTCTAGCAGCGCCGGAAAAGGGGGTGCTGGGACCGGGACCGCGTCTGGGGTCCGGGTGCGTGCTCTGTATGATTATGACGGACAGGAACAAGATGAGCTCACCTTCAAAGCTGGTAAGCAACGACAACACTTCACCATCTTTGATGTCTCTTGATTTGGCTACGATGTATTTCCAGTTTAACCCTATTCTTGGCCCTATGATTTGAGTCCAACAGTGCAGTTTACCTCAACTATCAGTGCCAGATGGCTTATTATGGCCAAGCTGACTTGATAGGGGGGTGGAGATGAGGTCATGGGAAATGACCTGCCTTATCTGTGCATTCCATTCCAAAGTCACTTTATTCCCAGAGGAAGATTGTAGTGGTTAGTCAATAATGGCCACATTCTACTTCCTCCAATTACAGGCACCTGCTAGTCATTGGCAATCGTCTTCTGACTGTCCCTATATTAGAGGGTGTTAGTAGGGCCTTCCTAACAACATGATGCACATCCTGCCTGATCTTTGCTAATAGGGATGTGATAAAGGAAACAACAAAGATGTCCAAATGTACTATTGACCATAATATTGTTCAGTCATGGAAAGAGCATGGAATGCAAGTTGATTAAGGAGATGTTCTTCACAGGTGATGAACTGACCAAGACTGAGGATGAAGATGACCAAGGCTGGTGTCGAGGTCGCCTGGATACAGGCCGAGAGGGACTGTACCCGGCCAATTACGTCGAGGAAATTTAATGACCCTAGAGGAGGAGGGTATGCCATTGGAGGCAGCTCGGACTGTCCCATCCAATGGCACTGCACAGAGCCAGAGACTTATGAACAACACATCCCTTGCCCAACAGATGCGCCAAGCAGTCTTGACTAAATATAATCTTAGTAACGTAAGAAAAGACAATATATCAATATTATATTCATCCAGTATTTGAGGTGGGGAGGACTTAAACACTAAAACAGGAGCAGCATTTATTCCAGTCTACACAAACTCAAACATAACATTGAGCCAATGCAGGGACACATTTTGCATATCTGCGCTGTGTTTGATATAAAGATCATGCAGCTGATGTAAAATACATTTGCACTACATTCTCCTATAACAGTGTGACAATAATGTAACCAATTATACCTACCTACCCGTTTAACCAGAACAAGCTACTCAGCCTGCATTGTGTGTATATGGCGCCATTTTGTGTAGCATTTTCAATGCTATGTGTTCAGTCCTCATGTTTACATTGGGAATGCTGTGTATTGTTAAAAGTACCACAAAATGTATCATAGATTTTATTTTTTGTGATTTGGTCTAATCCCTTTTACCAGTGTGTGCATTGCTACACTAAGTGTTTATCTCAGAATGTGCTATGCAACAGGCTTTCCTTAAACCTCCAAGCCATATTAAGGCTACAAGATGCAACAAATCCGCTGATATGAAAACCAATGCAGAGGATCAGAGTTCACCATTAGACACAGAAACAGCATTGGAATAGCACCACAAACTTGTGTCTGACTTCATAACCGGAAGTGGAGTTGGTGTATATACCTTTTTTCTCTCTTTCCATCACCACCCTTAAATCATAACATCTCATTTCAATTCAATGCAGGGTATATCTACAATACCTGTTAACTGCAGGGTATATCTACAATACCTGTTAATTGCAGGGTATATCTACAATACCTGTTCATTTCAATTCATTGGGGGTATTATCTAGAATACCTGTATTTTTGGGGTCAGTGGGCACCAGTTTGCTTTTATTTTATCTGTCAGTGGTAACTAGAAAGGTTTGATTGTTCAGGTGACGTAATCAGGCATATTAACTTTAAATGTAGTTGTTTTAAGGATATAAAATGAAAATGTGGACATGAATGTAGTTGTAGGGGCCTGGATGGAGACATGCTGTTTTTAACTAGACATGTTGTATTCCACTGTCATGGAGAACCCTACAAGGCAAAAAGCCCTTAGAACCCATTCTCCTAGGGGGCCAAATCTGACTTAGGAGTGTACGCCCTTTCCTACACATGCCTTTCCTACGCACTTCTCAGTAGTTGGTATTCAGACTTACCTTATGAAGGAGCGTAACATTCTTTGCAGGCGTGGTTCCCTTGTGCGTGCTGAATGCATTTAATTAAACAGCTAATAAACCCTCCCACTTGCTGGCCAACAGATTTTCTCTGGGATTTTTCATTCAATAGGGTTTTCAGTACATTTATCTTAAGCCATCCCTTTAATTACGGTGAACCTTTAATTAGAACTTTGACGACAGACTAGAATACATCTAGAGAACGGGTTCCAAATATAGGGATCAATGAAAGAAAGCCATCTCAATATAAGCATATTCATCTCCGTTTCAGCACCAGCTGGTAGATTTAAAAATGATCTGATCTTGTAGATTATGTAGGCAAATTTTAAGGGTTAGGAAAGTATGTATAAATCATTAAAAAAAACAGGTTTGGAAAGCCTTTATGCATGAAATATATTGATGAATAAAAAATACAGTGGTTTGAATTATCCTGAAAGTTATCATATTCAAATTCAATCCATGAATTAGTCGAAGGTGTATGAGGGTTGAGCAATAATCTAGTCCTAATCATGGAACTGTTGGACAACGATGGTCCAGTCGTTGTGAACCGTGTGGTCTGAGTTCCAGAATGATTCAAATATGCTACATGTCCCAAATTATTGCACAACGTTAGCCTAATATGATCCACTAATGCTAGCAACCCTCAGCAACAACTACACAGAGGTGATAGAGGAAAGAAAGGTAAACAGAATAGAATAGAAGGATGAAAAATGTAAGCTACAAAAAAAAATTTTACCGACACTAAAGTGACTGTTTTATAAATGTATGTGGGTTTTACTGACGGTGGCTCCCAATATTGCCTAATATTTAACATGATTCAAATGGTAAAATAAAAAGGAGAAAAACCTGGGTATATAATTAAAACATTCAAACGCACAAACATCAACTAGCCAGGTTCAGCTCTACAGAAGCCTATATCTTGGGTCTCCAAATGTCATCCGAATAAATCATGGCAAAGTTATTTATGGCCTATTTCACTGCGGAAAAGAGGCCGCAATACATGTCATGTTGATATGATTTTCAGTTTGCTTCCATATGACTGGTCTCACATTCGTCTCCTGGGATCATAAGGACAAATCATCTAAAACAATTGCTATGTGTATTTATAATCCCCTTCTCCAAACAGATTACTCATTTACCTAGCTCTTATCAATAGCTCTTATCGATTGAAACATTGCAGTGCATGGATAATGCTGTTATTTCTATATAAGAAAAAAAAAGGATGCTTTTTCCAATTGGAACCGGCAGATTCGCTACAGTGTCAAGGTAGTGGAATTATTAGGGAATTAGGTCACGGTCAGAATATCTGTAGACAAACCTCCGTCACGCCTTCGTTTCTTAGATCTCTACCCCGAACGAATAGCAGGTGAATAGCATGCTATTCGCATGCTTAAATTCAAGGTCAGTACAAGCATAGAGATAAAAGTTCATTAAAAGGGACTATGTTCCATTTACGCCACTTAACTCGGGTCGGAATCGGCCCCCTACTGAGCCAAAGAATGACCGAAATCTGAAATACATAAAACTCTTTCCTCATGCAATAACTCAACTATCACATAACCCTGTCATGCAACTAACTGCTACCTGTTGTCTCAGTATTTATTTGATCATTCAATAGTTGATCCACAGGGGGGAAGACAAGAGCATACCACAGTGACTACAGTATATCAGAAATCATTTATTTGACAGAAGTAATTAACTCTACGTTAGATTGCTCCTGGTAGTATACTTCACATGCTCACACCTAACTCAGCCCCTGTTTAAATGCACATACTGTATATACAGAAAATATTACAGTACTTGCTGACAAATCTAGTTTATCAGATGTTTATCCGATTAAAATATTTTTGCCAATGGTGGGCTATCTAAATCAGGCATGCAATAATGTTGTGAGAGCAGAAAGCTTTGCACAGAACAGGGGTCATGAACATGAGGTTAAACCGCCTCAAGTTTGATGTCATAGAACATTATTATATTGGCAAGATGTGTTTTGGTTATGGCTTCAGAGGAGATTTCACCAGGTCTTGGTATCACTGTTGAGAGAACACATCACCAGCTCACAAGTTATGTATCTTAGTGTAAACTGCCCAGCAAAAATAACTAATATCATCAAATGATCTTATAGCCTTTACACACACACACCTCGGGTAGATATTTTTTGGGAAACAAAAATCTTTATCATTCAGCGTGTATGAGTTGTGTAATTGTAAATAAAATAATAATACAAAAATGCAAGTGATCAAATACTAAGACAAAATGTAGTATCATACATGCAAATGTGTTACAACAAAATAACAGCAATGGAAAGCATATTAAGTAATAGGTACCATATCGTATGAATTGCACCGCAATGGAATTGTCAATGTACCCCACGCTGTCAGATTTGTATATGATGATGTAATTTAAGGATTTTATTCTATTGTAACTGTACAACTGTGTTGAGTTGGAAATGAAACCTAACTACATTGAGGCAGTAAAAACAGTGTATATGTAAATGCTTTTTTAATGTTGATTTTTCTCTTCCTTATGCACACAAGGGGGACACGGCTCATGTTGTGAAACCCCTGTATTAGCAGACGTGTGTATGTTTATAGTTAGTGATGTAATTTGATCTCCTAACTGGTGTAGTGCCTGTTCATCTTAATGTAACACAAGGTTAATTTAAATATGCATAAAGATCATTATGATTATGATAATAAGGATGATATTCTGAATCAAAGTTGTTGTGATGGTGTCAATATTACAATATTGGTTTGAAAGGGGAAAACAAGTTTGTTGAGAATACAAACAAAATGTTTTGTGTCCTGTGTGTGTTTTTTGGATGGATTTTGACTGTGCATTATGGGTTATGATATGATTGTAGTCTTAGGGTGCTTGATGAAAAAAGGCTGCTTTGTTTTAAACACATTCAATATTTAAACACATTCTTACACATTGTCATTATAAATATTCAATATTATATTCCAACATTTGTATGTATCCAATCACTAAATCTCTGACACAGGTGTTCAACTCTATATACAGTTCCTAGCACTTGAAATGTGGCAGTGGTATTGAAATGCTTATATTACAGTAGTTCACTGTATTCACTAATTCCTATTAGACTGTATTCTTCCGCCAGGGAATGGGCAACGGAGTCAAATCATTTCAATTCAATGAGATCTGTGATATTACAAATGTACATCAGGATCATAATTGGCCCTACTGTATGGGGTAAACAGCTGTGACTGTGACCTATGAAGTGGCCTTAACATCGGACTGCTACTAGAGATCAGCAGCGAACGTATTCAATCCATTCTATAGTACATTATATACTCACCATAGCTTAGTCCACTGTAGTTTCCAAAGCAAGCTTCAGATAACTAATTATGTAAAATGTAACATTAGTAAGTGCTATGGGTTGTCAGGAGGGACATGTTGAAATGTAAATGGCACTAAAAAGAGCAACCATTACAAATGAAGAAATAAATAGTAGCTGATGTATACAAACATGGAATTGACATTTGTGAAAATGAAATATTGGACAATTAATATTAAAATTATTTTAACAATATTTGAAATGTAAAACATTACTAATCTAATGCAATGTGACAATAAATTCCCATATGCAATCAGGTTACACATTGAAATTAGGCAGGAGTGCACAATGCAGGAGGCAGTCTATGCAGTGCATTGTTAATGCTGGAGCTAAAACAGCAGTTAGAGGCTTCTTTTCAGTTAGTTGTCACCAGTCATCACCACTCGTGTTCTCCTCTTCTGGCTGGCTGCTCAAAAGCTTCATACAGGGTGGACAAACTGATAGACCAGTCTCTGGGACACATCAGGCTTGCGGATGATGCCCTTCTTGTAGTACTGCCGGATAGAGCGACTCAGCTTGTCGTAGTTCATAGCTGGACGGTTCTTTCTGAGGCCCCATAACCTGGCTACATAAGCCGAGTTTTCGATTTTGAAGATACCTGATGATTAAAGGAAAAATAAAATGCAAGAGATGGAACGTTTAACTTTTTTCAGCAACCAATGGACAATAAGCCCCAAATGTTGAATAACCCAAGTCAGTTCACATGGCCAAATGTTCTCACCCTTACAGTGTACATTTTAGGACACACTCAGCTTTAAAGCCCTCATCCAGTCTTTTTATTTTAGCTTTTAAATCATCACTATATTTCTAATAAATTACTGTGTGTGTCTATTTCATAAAAATAAGCTTTTGCCATTGAAATGCTCAGTCTGATCCTGTGGGCGTGTTTATAGGAATTTAAATATATTTACATACACTGCCCTGATTGGCGCATCGGACCGTCTTGAATCTAGAGCCTAGTACCCTTTCAAAGTAGGAGGAATCATATGCAAAATAAAAGATGACTGGTCATTGGTCAGAATAATCCGATCAGATTGTGATGTCATGATCTGGGCCAAAAACTCTATCCCACCTGAACAGGCTGAAATTCCAGGCTAAAATGTACACCATACACCTGTCTGCACTCCCCCTCTTTCCCCTGCCCACTAACCTTTCTCCTTGTTGAGCCAGCGGATGCAGCGTCCATAGTTGTGTGGCTTGAGGAGCAGCTGTCTAAGGAACTGCCACAGGTGGATGGGCTGGCTTGAGCAGGATGAGTCAGCCTCTGGACACGTCTCCTCAGCACTATGTAACTTGGTATCTCCTGGTGTGCAACACTCCTTCATGCACGCAGCTGTGACAAAAACAACATTGAACAGGATTACGCATTTGTTACCTCAACATAAGACTAAGAAAATATCTGAAAACTACAGTACAATCTATATAGTGAATGAGCCAAGTACTCATTTGGCTTGTGGCTATTAAACATTCAATAGTTTTCTATGGAATTACGCACACCATAAATGAAATATATGCCATATTATAATATAAGTGTGCAAAACATTAAGAACACCTGCTCTTTCCATGCCATAGACTGACCAGGTGAATCCAGGTGAAAGCTATGATCCCTTATTGATGTCACTTGTTAAGTTCACTTCAATCAGTGTAGATGAAGGGGAGGAGACAGGTTAAATAAGTATTTTTAAGCCTTGATACAATTGAAACATGGATTGTGGATGTGTGCCACTCAGAGGGTGAATGGGCAAGACAAAATATTTAAGTGTCTTTGAACAGGGTATGGTAGTAGGTGCCAGATGCACCAGTTTCAGTGTGTCAAGAACTACAATGCTGCTGGGTTTTTCACACTCAACAGTTTCCCATGTGTATCAGGAATGGCCCACCACCCAAAGGACATCCAGCCAACTTGACACAAGTGTGGGAAGCATTGGAGTCAACATGGGCCAGCATCCCTGTGGAACGTTTTCGACACCTTGTAGAGTCAATGCCCCCAACGAATTGAGGCTGTTCTGACGGCAAAAGAGGGTGCAACTCAATATTAGGAAGGTGTTCCTACTGTTGTGTACACTCAGTGTATATATACCACAGTCTGATTAACAGATCCGTTCAAGGTTGTCAGTTGCCCTACCTGATCTCCAGATGTCCAGGTGAGCAAACAGCAGGTCTCCACATTGCATTGAGCGCTGCCTGAAGTCCTCCTCTGTCATGGAGCACAGGTCCTTCCCACTGAGCTCCTGGAACACCTTTCCCACCTGGGGTAGTCTGTACAGGTGCTCTGTCCACAGCAGCCACTTCTGGACGTTCCCACAGTTCCACTCCATGGGTTCTGCAGAGGCGATGAGGTACATTGTACTGTATGCAATTTCTGAACTGATATGTCTTCCCTATGACAAGGAGTGAGTGAGTGAGCATGTGAAATGAGGCGTGTGAAATTATGAATTGTCAACAGAGGCATTTGCACAGGGCGGAGAGGCCCCAGACACTTCTGTCATTGGGCTTAGCCCAGCGTCAGTGGTATTAAAGTTTCAAGTTTCAGAGATTATTCAAGTTTTGAAGTTTATTCGCCACGTGCACAGCATACAACAGGTGTAAAACAGTACAGTAAAATCCTTACCTTGAGAGCTCTTTCCCATCAATGCAGTGATAATAATAATAATAATATATTATTAGCATAGAAGTCGCAATGTCGCATAAAAAAAGGGCACCCTACAGTGAATGGTGACCTTTACTGTTTTGTTTGCTTTCCTATAAGTAAGATCTGACAGTGGATAACGGGGTGTTTCAACTGTGAGACTTTTCTCAGTGCTCTTTTATCCTTATTCTAGTCATTCTACAGACAGTGACAGATCACATGTTTAACTGTGGTGAACATGATAGACCCTGAGACTGATAGAGACATGAGGTCTATCCCTTTTGGAGACTATTCAGACCCCTTGACTTTTTTCACATTTTGGTAGGTTACAGCCTTATTCTAAAATTGATTCAATCGTTTTTAAAATCTGTATTAATCTACCCACAATGCTCAATAATGGCAAAGCAAAAACAGTAAAAAAAAAAAAAACACGTAAATATCACATTTACATAAGTATTCAGACCCTTTACTCAATACTTTGTTGAAGCACCTTTGGCAGCGATTACAGCCTCAAGTCTTCTTGGGTATGACGCTACAAGCTTGGCACACCTGTATGTTGGGAGTTTCTCCCATTCTTCTCTGCAGATCCTCTCAATCTCTGTCAGGTTGGATGGGGAGCATTGCTGCACAGTTATTTTCAGGTCTCTCCAGAGATGTTCGATCAGGTTCAAGGGCTCTGGCTGGGCCACTCGAGGACATTCAGAGACTTGTCACAAAGCCACTACTGCGTTGTCTTGGCTGTGTGCTTGACCTGTCTGGGTTGTTGTCCTGTTGGAAGGTGAACCTTCACAACAGTCTGAGGTCCTGAGTGCTCTGGAGCAGGTTTTCATCAAGGATCTCTCTCCGTTCATCTTTGCCTCGATCCTGACTACTCTCCCAGTCCCTGCAACTGAAAAGCATCCCCACAGCATGATGCTGCCACCACCATGCTTCACTGAACCAATCGGGTTCTTGGTCACTTTCCTGACCAAGGCCCATCTCCCCCGATTGCTCAGTTTGGCTGGGCGGCCAGCTCTGGGAAGAGTCTTGGTGGTTCCAAACTTCTTCCATTTTAGAATGATGGAGGCCACTGTGTTCTTGGGGACCTTCAATGCTGCATAGTTTATTTGGTACCCTTCCCCAGATATGTGCCTCGACACAATCCTGTCTCAGAGCTCTACAGACAATTCCTTTGACATCATGGTTTTTGCTCTGACATGCACTGTCAACTGTGGGACCTTATATAGACAGGTGTGTGCCTTTCCAAATCATGTCCAGTCAATTGATCTCATAGCGAAGGGTCGGAATACTCATGTAAAGAAGGTATTTCTGTTTTTTTTTAATACATTTGCAAAAACCTGTTTTCACTTTGTCATTATGGTGGTATTGTGTGTAGATTTCTGAGGATTTACATTTTTTAAATCCATTTTAGAATAAGGCTGTAACGTAACAAAACATGTAAAAAGTCAAGGGGTCTGAATACTTTCCGAAGGCACTGTATGAAACAGTAGCATAGTTTACAGCACAGTAATAACAGTAATAATAACCGTAATACCATGGTAACAATATGGTAACAAATTACAGGCACACAATATCTTGGTAGTTAAACAGTTTTCCTACCTGGGGTAATGTTGAGCAGCTTGCAGGCGGTCTCTATGTCCTTCATTACTTCTCCCAACACAATGCTCTGAACCTGCTCCAGACAGCGTTCCTCCACCTGTCCCTCTAGCCCAGAGGGGACCTCCAATCCCAGGCCCATCCCCAGGCCCTGGCTGTCGATGACAGGGCACTGCTCCAAGGGCTTACAGGGGGGCTCAGGGGGTGCTGCCTCTTTCTTCTTCAACAGCCACAAGCTGTCTTCAGTGAGGAGCATGTCAGAGCAGGGCAGGAACACCCCTTGCAGGCTGCGTTCAGGAGCGGTGTGTTTAGGCACACTTATCAGTCCACGGGGCGGCTTGGTGTCCTCCTCCTCCCAGGCCCTCAGAGCAGACACATTGTAGGGGTAGTCATTGAAACTCATCAGGGGAAGGGGCACTGTGCTCCCCACGCGGTCACAGCCTGGACTCCCCATAGCTTCAACAGTACTGGAGATCAGAAAGGAAGACTTTCATCAGGCATGTTATATAAAGGGATTTATACTGGATACACAAAAAGACCCTTTCCGAAAGGTCTCAAAACAATAGCGAACTTGATGGCAAACTGTTCACATATCGACATAGCAAATGTCAGGTGTAAGAAAAGTTTTTTTTATTTTTTATCATGTCTGGTGAAAAAAATAATCTGTCATCCATGAGTGACACTTTCTAATTACAATTTTCTAGTCACTTTGTTTGAATGGCTTATTTTCCTTTTCAATTCACATGGCAAGCTTTTCCCTTTAGACAGTGTTGTCTTAATGCTTCATTGAAACCATATCCAAATGTCAAAATATGAAACAGTAGTAATCCGAAAGCAAACATGACATTTCATTAATGTTGTTTGTTCTGTTGGTACTTTCTTTGAAAATTTGAATTAACCAATCTATTTTCATAAAAACAACACTTCATTATGTAGAGTAGCACGTTTGAGTATGGTTTCAATTTCAAAGGGTTGATTTTTTTGTCATGTTATCAGTAACCTCTTCCCCTAGCAGCAGATGCTGCTTGGTCAATCCAACGTCTGTACTGGCCGTGCAGGATTTACAGGGACATGGCCTCTGCAGAAGTCAAGGCATTCATACTTTGTAAGTGCTTCGCGGAGCAGAAGTGAGGGAAGTTGTCAAGGAAGTGAGTTTGTGTTCTACTGTCAACCAATCATGTCAGTGCGGAGCTATAATGAGCCCTGTACATTGTTACAAAATTTGAGAGGTGCACAGCGATGCAATAAGTAGCTCAATTTGGCCTCTTCGTGCCTCCGAGGCTCCGATTACGTCACATCCTCCACATGGAGCCTGAGACCACACTTACAGATCAAGCATAAATGGGCTTTACCCTAACGCTACAAGTGACAAATGACAGTTAGTTTGATAGTTGGTTCTGTGAGATTATACAACGGGTGGGTCTAATCCTGAATGCTGTTGGTTAAAAATGCATTCCAGATGGTGTCTATTCCACAAATTACCACTAGCTAAATCTATGATGTTAAAATGCCTAATTTACTCTGTTCCATCTGACTGCGCAATCCACTGTCTCATCAGCCCAGGCAGGCAATTTCTAAACTTGATCTCCACTATAAAAAGCATCTAGACATTATCTCACATTTCTTTTAGACTAACATTTAGTTTCCAAAAGTGGAGATTTGTATAAACCTTACTGTCTGTCTCTCCGACATTTGCAACATTGTTTCAATATTCAACTTCGATTTACAGCTGTCCCATAGTAATGAAAGTGTCTTAACCAGACAGACAGGCAGACAGCTTTTCGCAGACAGTCAAAATCATGAATCTGCTGGCATAATTTGTATGCAAATGTCAATAGAAAACAGGTCAAACTAAACGAAATGCAGCCCGTTTGCAGTCTTTCCAGCTTTAGTTTGAAGTGATTGTGTTAGCTGTGTTGTTGGCAAGGTCCTCTGAACAACAGTGTCCTGAGGAGAGTGCACATTTTCTATGCCAGACGAAATCGCACATCATTACCTCATTGTTATGGATGTATCCAAATAAATGTCACTAGAAAACAGCTTAAACAAACGCAAATGCAGCTACTTTGCTGTTATTCTGGCTGCACCGTTTGACGTGACTGTAAATTAACCGTAGTTGCCCAGCTAGCAATAAGAACATTGACAATAGAACGAAGGACTGGGTCACGTCCAGATACAGAACAAAAAGATTGAAGACCGGGTCGCGTCTCTGGCAACCGAACCGAAAGAACAAACGACCAGCCGGCTTGGCTAGCAACCTTAGATTTGTGTCGGTACTATATATAGTGGAAGGATGAAATAGTATGAATAAATTCATTAAAATAATGTTTTTGATGAAAATACGTAAATTGTTATTTACATTTTAGCAGACACTCTTATCCAGATGAATTAGGGTTAAGTGCGTTGTTCAAGGACACATCAACATATTTTTCACCTAGTCAGCTCTGGAAATTAAACCAGCAACCTTTCGGGTACTGACCCAGCGTCCTTTACCGATAGGCTACCGTTTTATGATAGTGATAATGCCTCGTCTCGGGCCTAACAACACCCGTGCCAATATACCCTCCAAACACCGGCTTCTCAGACCTTATCACTTAAACATAAGGTAACAGACATCATGTAATGTCAAGACTGGATGCTAATGCATTAAATGAAACTACATGTGAGTATCCATTATAATCACTGGGTTAAGAGGTGATAATCTAGGATGAAGTAAGTAGCATTGTCCCATTAAAAGCTAGAATCCTTAATTGAAACAATAACAAAGGGGTCACCTGCCCTCTGTTTTGGTTGTTTTTTTAAACTGAGGGATGGGCCTGGAGGAATGTAACCACTTTCAAACTCATAGACAGAGCTATGGATGCAAGGACTGACCATCCGTGATATCAAAATAACAATGTTAACCATGTTTTGAGGCTATACAGCACTTGTTTACCTTTACATTGTTTACAAACATTTGATTAAAACAAGCTGATATTTTGGGTTCGGATGGGGTAAACTCATGAGACATTTCTAAGTTATATTCTTCAAGAATCAATGGGAATACAGTGCATTCTGAAAGTATTTAGACCCCTTGACTTTTTCCACATTTTGTTGTTACAGCCTCATTCTAAAATGGATGAAATACATTTTTGTCCTAATCAGTCTACACACAATGACAAAGTGAAAACAGATTTTTAGCAATGTTTACAAATTTATAAAGAATTTAAAACAGAAATACCTTATTTGCATAAGTATTCAAACCCTTTGCTATGAGACTTGAAATTGAGCTCAGGTGCATCCTTTTTCCATTGATCATCCTTGAGATGTTTCTACAACTTGATTGGAGTCCGTCTGTGGTACATTCAATTGATTGCACATGATTTGGAAAGTCACACACCTGTCTATATAAGGTCCCACAGTTGACAGTGCATGTCAGAGCAAAAACCAAGCCATGAGGTCAAAGGAATTGTCCTTAGAGCACCGAGACAGGATTGTGTCAAGGCACAGATCTGGGGAAGGGTACCAAAACCTTCCAGAAGGACAACCATCTCTGCAGTACTCCACCAATCAGGCCTTTATGGTAGATTGGCCAGATGGAAGCCACTCCTCAGTAAAAGGCACATGACAGCCCACTTGGAGTTTGCCAAAAGGCACCTTAAGACTCTCAAACCATGAGAAACAAGATTCTCTGGTCTGATGAAATCAAGATTAAGTGTCACATCTGGAGGAAACCTGGAAGGTTCACCTTCCAACAGGACAACGACCCGATCAGACATCTCTGGAGAGACCCGAAAATAGCGTTGCATCGACGCTCCCCATCCAACTTGACAGAGATTGAGAGGATCTGCAGAGAAGAATGGGAGAAACTCCCCAAATACAGGTGTGCCAAGCTCGTAGAATCATACCAAAGAAGACTGGGCTGTAATCGCTGCCAATCGCTGCCAATTCAGTAAATGGTCTGAATACTTATGTAAATGTGATATTTCAGGTTTTTTTATTTTATACATTTGCAAAACTTTCTAAAACCTGTTTTTGTATAGTCATTATGGAGTTTTGTGTGTAGATTGATGAGGAAAAAAAACAATTTAATCAATTCTAGAATAAAGCTGTAATGTAACAAATGTGAAAAAAGTCAAGGGGTCTGAATACTTTCTGAAGGCACTGTATATCAGTTCTTTTCAATCACTTTGGCACATTTTTCAGATGTAAGTGGTGTATTTTCAAAACTACAAAACTCTAAACTGATTCACTTGTAATGTCCCCATTCTTATGTTCAGAACTCTTGATTAGAGTTCATAATAAAAACATGGCACTGATAGACATGGTCGCCTGGTTCCTGGCTTCTAAGCAACTTTGCTGTATTATTTTTGTGTGTGTGTGTGTGTGTGTTATTTCTCACATTATATTCACAAGCATTTCTCTACACTCGCAATAACATCTGCTAAATATGTGTATGCAACCAATAAACACGATGATTTGATTTTCGTTTAAATACCATAAGAACATTTTGTTTTGCCATCAATACATCAAATTTACATTTACATCATTTAGCAGACACTCTTATCCAGAGTGATTTACAGTAGTGAGTGCATACATTTTTCATACTTTCTGTAACTTGTCCCCCGTGGGAGTCGAACCCACAACACTGGTGTAGCAAGCACTGTGCTCTACCAACTCAGCCACACAGGACAAAATAATGATAGCCTCACCATTTACAAATTTTAACTACCTTTTAATCCAATAGCAAAAAATACAAGATACACATTTCTAAATGTAAATTTTTTTCTATAGAGTATTTGACTTGACATGCAATTTGTTTTTGCAAACCAATGACAGGTTGAGACCAGTTGAGAAATATGTCAGTCTTACACTTTCATTATCTTTATACAGTACATACATGGAACAGATTTTCCGATATAACAGTATTGTAGGGGTATTGTAAAGCAGTTGGCTACTGTAAAAATGTATATATGTGTAGCAAGGTGCTGTGTATTCCATTTCTGCCCTATGCAACATTGTAGAAGATCACCTTTCTAAGTAAACTGATAACAGCATCGCATGTCTCTCTCCTTGGCAAAATGAATCAGCTCACAGTGTATCAATAATACTCAGATGATGAGTGGAATATATTGTTAAATACAACCCAGGTATTATAGCAGTGCATTGTACAACAAATGGTAGCACATAGTGCCTCTTTCCACTTTGAAATATTGAAGCACACTGGCTGATGGAGGACGATGATGTAGTATTTACAGCCACATCCATATATGATTTGGTTTTACTTTCCAACATAAATGGATTTCAATTGATACATTTATGATGTAAAAATATAGAATTGTACAGTACTTATTTTTTTGTTGGTACTTTAACCCCTTCCCCCCCCAATTTCGTGATATCCAATTACAGTCTTGTCCCATCGCTGCATCTCCCCTACGGACTTGGGTGAGGCGAAGGTCGAGAGCCATTCGTCCTCTGAAACACAACCCTGCCAAGCTGCACTGCTTCTTGACACACTGCTCGCTTAACTCAGAAAGCAGCCGCACCAATGTGTTGGAGGAAACACCATCCAACTGGCAACCGAAGTTAGCTTGCAGGCACCCGGCCCACCACAAGGAGTCGCTAGAGCGCGATGGGACAAGGAAATCCGGGCCGGCCAAACCCTCCTCTAACCCGGACAATGCTGGGCCAATTGTATGCTGCTTCATGGGTCTCCCGGTCACTACCGGCTGTGTCACAGCCTGAGATCGAACCCAGGATCTAGTGACGTCTCAAGCACTGCTATGTAGTTCCTTAGACCGCTGCGCCACTCGGGAGGAAATTGATATGCGATTTTGATTCAGCAGTTAGCAGTTTTGAGCAGATTGATAATGTGATAGTTAAATGTATTGTCAACAAATTAAAAGAAAATCATACAAAAATGTGAATATTGTATTTTGAAAAGCATTTATGAACAGGTATCCAAATTGAAAGAGATTTGGTGCACATGAGCCATTTTGATGACCTGTTTAGATTTTTGTACTTAGAGTTGTGAAAATTTACCACATACAGTACTTGCACCAAAATCATTGAAAAAAACATGTCATTAATATACAGTAAGTTAATTTATATAAATGTCCACAATGTCATGCAATACTGTATCCATGATAGCTGAATCAGCACTTATAGACTGAGGCCCTGGGGTGTTTGGCTGGTTGCTCAGGTACTGGTGGACACTGACAGGGTTAAGTTTTTTAGGTCAACAAAACGTATTTGAGGTTAATTGCAAAATGAAAGTATCTGCCCTCACAGCATACTAGACAAAAGGTGGACAATAAATAACCCAGCCCATATCCACGGTGTGAGTAACAGCTGAGGTGGAGGTGGCATTGTATCCTCTGACGTGCTGGTTTAACCGCAACAGCTCATAATACTGTGCTGGCCGTATTCACATAGTATAGAATGATTCAGCAAATAGGAGGGCTCAGATGAAAAACTGTACATACATTCAATATTGAGACTGTTGAGAAGTGCTGTGTCTCTGTGCACTAGAACCAGAATGTATGTATGTATGACATGTGCTGTATCTTGCTATTGGCACTAAGGTGTATAAATGGCAGTATAGTGCAGTTGTGTGATGAAGTGGGAAATGCGTTTAGGTTTTTATTACATTTAGTGCTTGAGGGGTTTTGGCTGATTGCTTATCATTTCCAATACTAAGTGTAACATAATTGGTGAGTTATTACAGGGAAGTTAAAATCGCCGGAGGACCAAATACTGTAAAGTGGGGGCCTTCTATGGATAATGAAATAGTTCGATAAAGGGAAAGTATTGTTTGAGTATAACATCATGTACAAATCATGAATGTTTTAATAGTTTGAGAATTGAGATATATTCATTCTAATGAAGAAGGTAGTGTCTTACAATCGCGCTCCATTTCTCTGTTTTCCTGGTGGGTATGTGTGCGTGTGTGTGACTATTGTATACACGTGAATTAAATACTTCTTTAGAACAAAGCACTGGGTTCAAAAATACACCTTGATAGATAACCATTTCTAAAGTGATATCAGAGGCATTCAGTCGATATGAAAGATATTTCGTCATGTATTACTCATTGCATTCCCCTACACATTAAACAAAGGGAGGGCTACTTTAAATTCACACCTATTTCTTTATCTCGATACTTTACTAGCATTAAAAAATAATTTCTCAGTGTGTGTGTGTGTGTGTGCATCTGTGTGTGTGTCATCTAAACCTCCAAACAAAGTTCAGGCACACAGTCATTAGAAGAGGGTGGTGAAACTCTCATTACACCTGTTGAACTGGTTTGGTGTCCCTTGGGGCCTGCTTACTAAAACTGAAAAACATTGCAGGTGTGTGATTAACCTGTGCGTACTAAAAAGCAGTTTGGTGCACTTTCCATGGATGCAAGGAAAAACAAAGAAATGTCAATGTATCAAAAGGAAACAGATCACGTGAACTTTATATCCGAGGTGCATGAAAATGCCACAAGAAAGAGAATCACCTCTGATATTGCAAAAAAATCGGAGTGAATTTGTAATTGCCAAAAACAGTAACAGAGTGAAAAACTGAATACAGTGTTTCCTTCAAACATACTTCATCAGTGTCTTGATGACACTTTGACCAGTACAACTGTGACCCCTTCTGTAGAGTGGCATGGTAGATACAACACTCCGACAGTTCACTGCTACAGTGTAAATCCCTGTCTGAAAGTCTTCTTATCAAACTGGTTCCATGGTATGTCATCCTCAATAATATAACTCATAGTAATCATACTGATCAACATCTCCATCATCCCTACCTTGCATAGTTCAAGACAGTCTACCACTTCATTCTAAAAAAAATCCACCTCAATATCTTTCCCAAACCCAGGCGTGTCCGTAGACATACCTGGTCAGAGGAGCAGGCTGCTGATGGTGTTTGAGCTGGTAGACTGTCACTCTGGATATCTGTCTTCACGTCTGTCAATGGACTTCTTGTACAGGTGCCGAAGAGTTCCACAGTGAGTCACAATGCAGATGGGCAGAAGCGTAAGTCCCAAGCTCCTCTGGTGGTGGAGGAGTTTAATATGTAGGCTCTCTTCTAGTGGTCTTCTCTGGTTGGCTGTTTCAGTCGTCAGGTTGTAACAGATGATTGTGGCCCTCAGGTCATGAGGCAGTGATGTGTCAGAGAGAGAGAGGGGGATTAGGCAGGATACCTGGAGCCGTGTCTCAAACACTATCAGGTGGTCGGAGTGCTTTCTTCTGCTCTGACAGTTGAGAGAGTCCTCAGCTGGCCTGCTTGGTGGGGTGTGAGGCGAGGTTGTTGGTCATCATGGCCAGCCAGCCTTATCTGTGATGAAGTTCTCACTATACTGACAAATTCATGCCAGAGGGTGCGCGCGTAGGAATGCTTGCTTCAATGTGACTTCAGGTCATATTTATAAGGAGCTATTTTCACCTAGGTAAACAGTATGATGAATGTGGTTCTACCTAGCTACAGGTGTATGAGCAACTCAGTGACGACATCCCTAACTTCCCACCTCTCTTAAGAAGAGTGGCAGTTAACTCTTTGCTGTCAGCCATGGCTTCTCATTGTAAAAGGGTGAGTTTCCTAAATGCGTTCCCTTCAGTAATTTGATGTAATCTATACAATGTTTGTGATTTGTGAATAAAACAACATCCCATTGGCGTGAGGGAATTTTCTAAGATTTCTTATCACTCAAAGATTTACATAATGAACCAGGCTGCATTGTGTAAGCCAGGTAACACCACATTTGCCTACCAAATTAGAAATTCCAATCTTTCTACTTTTGTGATTTTAAGTGAAGTTGATTTAAAAAAAGGAAGAGTCGCACGCTCTCTATATACAATCAACCACATATTGTCCATGGTTTTGAAGTCCGTAGACTCAAACATTTTGATTTTGTGGCCAATTAACAATTTCTTTGTGGATTTTGTTGTGTGCTTGGGTTTATTGTCTTGCTGGAAGATCCACTAGGGGCCAAGTTTAGCCTTCTGGCATAGGCAACCAGATTTTGGGCTAAAATATCCTGGTACTGGGTTCATTATGCCGTTGACTAAGGGCCCCAGCACCAGTGGAAGCAAAACAGCCCCATAACATCAAAGATCCACCACCATATTTTACAGTAGGTATGGGGTTCTTTTCTGCTCATGCATTTTGACTCCAAACCGAGTCAAAATGTGCATTGCCAAAGGGCTCTATTTTCAACAAATGTACTTGGATTGGAACCGGTGCTTTGGTCAAATTACACTAAATTCTACACATTTTGCCAAGGGTCAAAGAGAACAATTTGCAGTTTTATAGCTAATATCATTTTGAAATGAGGCTGAGACAAAATGTTGCTGTTTTAGAGGTAGACTCAGCTAAATCACGTTGCAACGAGCAGCACCGCAGATATTGAGATGAGCAAGATGCAAGACTTTGCTCTCACACAGTCACACACAGTATCTGCGCATGCAGACTGGTACAGGACCAAAACAGGGGAGAAGTTAAGCCTTGTGCTTCAACAATCTTAGTTGTTACTTTCTGCATCTACTTCATATCGCTGAGTCTACCTTAAAAGCACATTTCCTGCAATTCAACACATTGTCATGGGGAAGACAGAAAAATGTGCTGTTTAATAGCTAATTTCACGCTATTCTACACATTTTACATAAGTATTCAGCCCATTTCTTTAGGCAAACCTACATCAGTTCAGGAGTAAAATGTGGCTTAACAAATCACTTAATAAGTTACAATTACTCACTCTGTGTGAAATAATAGGGGTTGACATGATTTTTTTATGAATAACCTTTCCTCTGTCCCCCATACATACAACATCTGTTAGGTCAGTCAGTCAAGTATTGCATTTCAAGCTAAGATTCAACTGCAAAGACCAGGGAGCTTTTCAAAATCTCATAAAGAAGGGCAGTAATTGGTAAATGGGTAACAATAACAAATCAGACATTGAATATCTATTTAAGCGTGGTCAAATTAATAATTAAGCTGTGGATTATATATTAAACCATCCAGACACATCAAAGATACAGTCGTCCCTTTGAACTGAGCTGCAGGACAGGAATGAAATGTTACCATGAGGTCAACAAGAAAGGTGGAGGTGTACACTACCAGTCAAAAGATTTAGAACACCTACTCATTCAAGGGTTTGTCTTTATTTTTACTATTTTCAACATTGTAGAATAATAGTAAAGAAATCAAAACTATGAAATAACACATATGGAATCATGTAGTAACCAAAAAAGTGTTAAACAAATCAAAATATATTAAATATTTGAGATTCTTTAAATAGCCACCATTTGCCTTGATGACAGCTTTGAACACTCGTGGCATTCTCTCAACCAGCTTCAACTGGAATGCTTTTCCAAGTCTTGAACGAGTTCCCACAAATGCTGAGCACTTGTTGGCTGCTTTTCCTTTACTGTGCGGTCTGGCTCATCCCAAACAATCTCAATTTGGTTGAGATCGAGTGATTGTGGAGGCCAGGTCATCTGATGTAGCACTCCATCACTCTCCTTCTTGGTAAAATAGCCTTTATACAGCCTGGAGGTGTGTTGGGTCATTGTCCTGTTGAAAAACAAATGATAGCCCCACTAAGCCCAAACCAGATGGGTTGGCGTATTACTGCAGAATGCTGTGGTAACTATGCTGGTTGTGTGCCTTGAATTCTAAATAAATCACAGACAATGTCACCAGCTGTTACACTCGTCGTCGGAATGAGGAGACCAAGGTGCAGCGTGGTAGGCGGACATCATAAGTTTATTAAATGAACACCAAAAACAAGAAAGAATAAACAACACGTAAAGTTTTGTAGCGCTAACACAGCAACTAACCAAAAACAAGATCCCACAAACTAAGGTGGGAAAAAAGGCTGCCTAAGTATGATTCCCAATCAAAGACAACGATAGCCTCTGATAGCCTCCTCTCAACAAAGAAATAGAAAAACTAGAATGCCCACCCAAATCACACGCCAAATCACAAATAGAGAATAAAAAGGTTCTCTAAGGTCAGGGCGTGACACCAGCAAAACATCCCCACACCATAACACCTCCTACTCCATTTTTTACGGTGGGAAATACACATGCAGAGATCATCTGTTCACCCACATGGCATCTCACAAGGACATGTTAGTTGGAACCAAAATTGTCAAATTTGGACTCCAGACCAAAGGACAAATTTCCACCAGTCTAATGTCCATTGCTCATGTTTCTTGGCCCAAGCAAGTCTCTCCTTCATATTGGTGTCCTTTAGTAGTGGTTCCTTTGCAGCAATACGACCATGAATGCCTGATTCTCCTCTGAACAGTTGATGTTGAGATGTGTCTATTACTTGAACTCTGTGAAGCATTTATTTGGGCTGCAAATTCTGAGGCTGGTAACTCTAATGAAGTTATCCTATGCAGCAGAGGTAACTATGGGTCTTCCATTTCTGTGGCGGTCCTCATGAGAGCCAGTTTTGTGAGTGCACTTGAAGAAACTTTAAAAGTTCTTGATATTTTCTGAATTGACTGACCTTCATGTCTTAAAGTAATGATGGACTGTCATTTCTCTTTGCTTATTTGAGCTGTTCTTGCCATAATATGGACTTGGTCTTTTACCAAATAGGGCTAACTTCTGTATACCCCCCTACCTTGTCACAACACAACTGATTTGCTCAAACATATTAAGAAGGAAAGAAATTCCACAAATTAACTTTTAAGAAGGCACACCTGTTAATTGAAATGTATTCCAGGTGACTACCTCATGAATCTGGTTGAGAGAATGCCAAGAGTGCAAAGCTGTCATCAAGGCAAATGGTGGCTATTTTAAGAGTCTCAAATATAAAAAATATTTTGATTTGTTTAACAATTTTTTGGTCACTACATGATTCCATATGTGTGATTTTATAGTTTTGATGTGTTCACTTTTATTCTACAATGTTAGGAAATAGTTCAAATAAAGAAAAACCCTTGAATGAGTAGGTGTTCTAAAACTTTTGACCGGTAGTGCATGTTTCATGATTGACTATTCATGAAGTGATTGCGGTAACGTATAGGAACTCAAGTCATTTAGTTCTCCCGATCTGGAATACCTCACCATAAAAGGCAGACCGCATTACCTCCCCAGACAATTGTTTTTAGTCATCGTCACGGCCATGTATATTCTCACCCATGCCGACATCGCAATGGCTCTCAAGGAACTACTGTACACTGGACTTTATGCAAACTGGAAACCATATATCCAGAGGCCGCATTTGTTGCAGCTGGGGACTTTAATAAAGGAAATCTGAGGAAACCGCAACAAAAGTTCTATCAACACATCTCCTGCGCTACTTATTCATTGAGTACTCTTTACCATTTCTACTCCCCCTTCCAGGATGGCTACAAGGTCCTCTCCCGCCCTCCCTTAGGTAATTCAGATCACACCTCCAATTTTCTCCTCCCCTCCTATACTTAAACAGGAAGAACCTGTGGTAAGGACTGTTCAACGTTGGTCTGACCAATCTGAATTTATGCTTCAAGATTGTTTTGATCATGTGGACTGGGAACATTTCCACGTTGTCTCCGAGAATTATATTGACGTATACACTGACTCTGTGACTGAGTTCATCAGGAAGTGCATAGACGATGTTGTTCCCATTGTGAAAATTAGAATTTATCCAAACCGTGCATAGATGGCATCCTTCGCGTGGAATTGAAGGTTTCACCACGGCAAGGTGACTGGGAACATGCTTACCGCCCCAATAGATCCATAGACGATGCAATCGCACTGCACATTGCCCTATCCCATCTGGACAAGAAGAATACCTATGTAAGAATTCTGTTCATCAACTTCAGCTCAGCCTTCAACACCATAGTGTCCTTCAAACTCATCACTAAGCTCGGGCCCTGGGTCTGAACCCTGACCTGTGCAACTGGGTCCTGGACTTCTTGATGGGCCAACCCTAGTTGGTGAAGGTATGCAACCTCACCTCCACCAAGCTGATCCTTAAAAGATCCTTAGAAGTTGTAATCTGTATTAAGGCAAAAAGTCCATTTCTGAACGAAGGATGAGCCTTTCTTAATAATCTACTGGAGAACCATTTTGGGTTTAAGTATAATTAATGTATGAGTGAAGTTTTTAGTGAGAAAGCTTTAAAGCTTAAATATTTTATAATTTTAGCCCCCCAAACTCATATTCATTATGTAAATAGGAATGTTTAATTTTGTCTGGCTTTACATTCCAAATAAAATTAATAAATTTTTGTTCATATGAATTTAAAAAATGAGTCGTCTGGAGTAGGCAGTGCCATTAGTAAGTAAGTAAACTGTGATAGGACCAAAGAGTTAATCAATGTTATTTTTACATAAATAGAAAAGTATTTCTACCTGGTTGTACCTCTCCATGGTTGCAGAATCGTATCTACAGTGCCTTGCGAAAGTATTCGGCCCCCTTGAACTTTGCGACCTTTTGCCACATTTCAGGCTTCAAACATAAAGATATAAAACTGTATTTTTTTGTGAAGAATCAACAACAAGTGGGACACAATCATGAAGTGGAACGACATTTATTGGATATTTCAAACTTTTTTAACAAATCAAAAACTGAAAAATTGGGCGTGCAAAATTATTCAGCCCCCTTAAGTTAATAATTTGTAGCGCCACCTTTTGCTGCGATTACAGCTGTAAGTCGCTTGGGGTATGTCTCTATCAGTTTTGCACATCGAGAGACTGAATTTTTTTCCCATTCCTCCTTGCAAAACAGCTTGAGCTCAGTGAGGTTGGATGGAGAGCATTTGTGAACAGCAGTTTTCAGTTCTTTCCACAGATTCTCGATTGGATTCAGGTCTGGACTTTGACTTGGCCATTCTAACACCTGGATATGTTTATTTTTGAACCATTCCATTGTAGATTTTGCTTTATGTTTTGGATCATTGTCTTGTTGGAAGACAAATCTCCGTTCCAGTCTCAGGTCTTTTGCAGACTCCATCAGGTTTTCTTCCAGAATGGTCCTGTATTTGGCTCCATCCATCTTCCCTTCAATTTTAACCATCTTCCCTGTCCCTGCTGAAGAAAAGCAGGCCCAAACCATGATGCTGCCACCACCATGTTTGACAGTGGGGATGGTGTGTTCAGCTGTGTTGCTTTTACGCCAAACATAACGTTTTGCATTGTTGCCAAAAGTTACATTTTGGTTTCATCTGACCAGAGCACCTTCTTCCACATGTTTGGTGTGTCTCCCAGGTGGCTTGTGGCAAACTTTAAACGACACTTTTTATGGATATCTTTAAGAAATGGCTTTCTTCTTGCCACTCTTCCATAAAGGCCAGATTTGTGCAATATACGACTGATTGTTGTCCTATGGACAGAGTCTCCCACCTCAGCTGTAGATCTCTGCAGTTCATCCAGAGTGATCATGGGCCTCTTGGCTGCATCTCTGATCAGTCTTCTCCTTGTATGAGCTGAAAGTTTAGAGGGACGGCCAGGTCTTGGTAGATTTGCAGTGGTCGGATACTCCTTCCATTTCAATATTATCGCTTGCACAGTGCTCCTTGGGATGTTTAAAGCTTGGGAAATATTTTTGTATCCAAATCCGGCTTTAAACGTCTTCACAACAGTATCTCGGACCTGCCTGGTGTGTTCCTTGTTCTTCATGATGCTCTCTGCGCTTTTAACGGACCTCTGAGACTATCACAGTGCAGGTGCATTTATACGGAGACTTGGTTACACACAGGTGGATTGTATTTATCATCATTAGTCATTTAGGTCAACATTGGATCATTCAGAGATCCTCACTGAACTTCTGGAGAGAGTTTGCTGCACTGAAAGTAAAGGGGCTGAATAATTTTGCACGCCCAATTTTTCAGTTTTTAATTTGTTAAAAAAGTTTGAAATATCCAATAAATGTCGTTCCACTTCATGATTGTGTCCCACTTGTTGTTGATTCTTCACAAAAAAAACAGTTTTATATCTTTATGTTTGAAGCCTGAAATGTGGCAAAAGGTCGCAAAGTTCAAGGGGGCCGAATACTTTCGCAAGGCACTGTATTTTTGCTAACTTTATATTGAAATTGATTGTGGTAAGTTCATTTATATTTTTTGAGATGTGAATTCCAAGTATGTCTACTTCACCATCTGCCCATTTTATTGGTAAACTACAAGGTAGTGTAAACACTGTGGATCCAATATGTAATACAGTACACTTGTCATAATTACATTTTAGTCCAGAAAGGCTAGAAAAGTGATCAAGATCTTCAATGAGACTGTGCAGGGATCCAGATTGTGGACTTAAGAAAAAACTTGAGTCATTGGCATACATTTCTAACCCCTTGATGTTCTTGTTGGATATCATTTTAATAGCTAGCATTTCAATGGCCATAATAAAGAGATATGGAGACAACGGACAGCCTTGTCTTAAAAGCTCAATACTTTCTGAGAAGTAACCATTATTTACTATTTTACATCTGGGGTTGCTGTACATAACTTTAACCCATTGTATAAGAGATTCACCGAAATGAAGGTAATCCAGGCATATATAAATTCTAGTCGTACTTTATCAAACGCCATTTCAAAAAATGGCTATGAAGACCAGGCCTGGAATCTTTGATGTTTCATAATGTTCAATTGTTTCAAGTAATTGTTAGTATATTATCTCCAATATATCATTCATGTAAAAAACCTATCAGATCAGGATGAGCAATATCCGGTAAAACCATTTTTATTCTATGTGGTATACATTTCGTCAGGATTTTCGCATCCCAACATTGAAGTGTAAGAGGCCTCCAGTTTTTGGACTGGAGCTTTATACTTACCACCTGGGTCCTGTTTAAGTAGTAATGAAAGGGTGGTTTTTGATTGTATCAACTCGCCACCCAGAGATTTTACTTGCGACATATAGTTAAATGCACTAAAGAGGAACAATGGTTATATATTGAAGATGCACATGCTGATCCTCAGAATCTTTTCATGTGTCTATTTTCAAAGGATAAAGCTAAGAACATTAACAACTTCATAGTAAAGAACACTATAACAATATGGAAGAAAATTAAACGTATTCTACTAGAACCAATATCACGCCCTAAAAACGCAACCTTATGGAACAATCCTTGGATAGCTTTTCAGAATTCACAGATAAATTGGTCTAAATGGAAAACTAAAGGCATAGAAACTTTAAATGACTTGGTAATATAATATACATGTATTTCCATGACAGAGATAAAAATCAATTTTGGATTGACCAATGTAGATATTTTCAAAGAACCTACATGCAACTTAAAAGTTTAATATCAAGAAATGTTGATTGTTGATTTTAAATCTTTTGGACATCAGAGCAATCTTGAGAGAATCCTATTTGAGTCACAAAAGGATATTCATATGATAGGTAAGATATACAAAACCTTGCAGAGCCTATCCAACTGACAGTCGCTTAGGAAAAAATATAAACTATTGGAACCAAGACTTAAAAATAACTGATATTGGAACAAGATTGAGGGAATGTTGGAACATAACTAATGAAATTACAGTTAACAAAAATGCACGCTTAATCCAGTATAAATTAATGTAAAGAATGTATTTCACACAAGACAAAAATAACAAATTGTACAGCACGTCTTAAGTGTAAAACTAACAATGACTCAATAATATATGCCTTCAGAGAATGCTATAAAGTCCAAAAGTTATGGGAGGAGTTAGAAAGTTGGCTGTCAGGTGTATTACAATGTAAAATGTACTTTTCATCTGTCTGTTTGCTTATTTCAAGACATGGCATATAAGGGTGCAGTGAGATGGGTTGGATGATACTTTTTTTGTCAATCACCTTGAAAAAATATATACTTAAAAACTGGGAATCAACCAATCCTCCATCATTAACACAATGCAAAGGTTAAATGCATTATTTTCTAAATCAGGGGTGTCAATCTTAATCAGAGCAAGTGCCATATTGAAAAAACACAACGGAATTCCCAGGCCAGTTATATCCTATTCTGTTAGTTTTTATTAGAAAAAATAAGACCCTTTTTAATGTCCACTTATGTCCATAGGATGCTGTATATAGCATTTTCTACATATTAAAACAAAAGAAGAGATAAATCATATTTGTCCAGCCTTTGCTGCTATGCTTGCAAATTTGTATAATATGCTAATCAAAAAGCATTCAATAACTCAAAATAACAAAAATGTAGCTAGGTTGTTGTAACATTAAACTTAAAACATGTTTTTAATTGTTTTGCACTGCATGGATCACCAGTGCAGATGAATGCAGCATTTCTGTATGGCGCACTCAAAATGTCTTGTAGTTGATAAAGCTGCCTAAGCTACTGCTTACATTTAGCTGTAATAGGCCTACATGTTTCTCCTTTGTATTGTGTTTTTTTGCAAGTTTTGTTTTTCGGTTATTCAATGTCAATCTTTAAAAACGGAAGCCAGACTGCAACAATTTAGTACCCTAGGTAGGACTATGGCATGTGTCTGTCTGTATACGTTCCCTCTGCTGCGCGATAAACTGGACACACGATAGCAGCAGTGCAATTAAAGTTGAATTCACCAATGCGAGTGCATCAGGCTGTAATTTCACAGTGGTGGAAAAAGTACCCATTGTCAACATTGAGTAAAGGTAAGAATACTTTAATAGAAAATGACTCAAGTAAAAGTGAAAGTCATCCAGTAAAATACTAATTGTGTAAAAGTCTAAAAGTATTTTGTTTTAAATATACTTAAGCATCAAAAGTAAATGTAATTGCTAAAATATACTGAAGTATCTAAAGTAAAAGTATAAATAATTTCAAATGTCTTATATTAAGCAAACCAGATGGCACCATTTTCTATTTTTTTTAATTTACAGATAGCCAAGGGCATACTCCAACATTCAGACATAATTTATTGCATTACATGCTTCATTCAAAGGCCCTTTTCTCAAAAGTGAGTTTACAAGTGCATCAACTTTCAAAGAAGAATGACTTTCCCTTTGTAGCTCTGAGTAAAAAATACATTGTTTTCTTTAGGAATGTAGCAAAGTAAAAGTAAAAGTAGTCAAAAACATAAATAGTAAAGTACAGAAACCCCAAAAACTACTTAAGTAGTACTTTACTTAAGTACTTTACACCACTGTAATTTCCTAATTACTCAACTGTTGACTAATTTATACTTGCTAGTGTGTCCTATTGTCCTTTAGTAGTAATTTATACCCGCGTGGGGTGTGAATCCTTTATCTTGTAACCTTTTGACAACCAAGATTACATTTTCTGTAGGCTACAGTAATGACCGTTGGAACCACTAGCAGGCTCATGTGTGGGTGTGGGTCTGGGAGGAGAGGTGTGTGGTGGTAATGTACTGCAGTTTATCGTGCAGCAAGTTGGCAGTGCTCGCTGTGACTTGTAGTGATGCGCATCGCGGGCTGTATGGAAGCGAGCCTAAATTAGTTGACAACCCAAATCATTGTGCGGGCAAATAGAAACGTGCCACAGACCGGATTCTCTCCGCTGGCCTTGTGTTTGACACGTGATCTAAATGTTGAAAGTGCGTGGGCAATGGAGAGAAACAAAATGGTGCAGTTTGATGCCAGGTGGTGGAGAGTGTTGCAGGTGCGAAGTTGTGGATATCTGTGTGCTTTTGTATGTTGTCATTTGTATGCGTATGCTTTGCTTAAAAAATAAAATCTTACAAAAAAGAGAAAGTTGCTCTCCATCCAGGTTCACAACAACGCGTCCTCTCCTCTATCACAGGGCCGGCGACCCGGCGTTATGGGGGGCAGGCCCGCCCACCCTACCGTACCGCCATGCCCATCTAAATAAAATATTGAAATATTGATCATTTATTTGACCGAGACGCTGGCCGACAGAAAGATGCATCAATCTCAGTTAAAGCATCCAAGCGAGCGAAACAGTGCCCCTCTGTCTCAGTATGTTTAGACCATGTATCTGATGCTGTCTGGACCAAAAGAGTATGGCATGTCATACTATTTCTGGCCAGACAGCTTCAAATACATGCGCTACACATAGAGGGGCGCTGTTTCGCTCGCTCGGATGATTTCTCCGGTGAAATAGTTTCAGCAGAGAGGAAGAGGCTAAGCGAGAGGGCTCACTGGCGGCAAAATAAATCCATAATAAACCCAGTGCTTTTCTATGGAAATAATATGCTGATCTAAATTTGTCGCCTGCTTCTCATCTTTGGGACGAAGACTCCCATTGTTATGGTGGAGACATAAGCATATCGTCATTATATACAGCTCTCTGGTGTCAGCCTCTTGCGAATTGGAAAGGAAAGTTGGCACTGTTAGGATGCTGGATTGCCCTAAAGTAAATGGATTCGGCAAATTTATATAATTACTAATTTCTAAACAAAATCATTTAAAATACTTCACCAGGGAGCACGACTTAGCCGCAGAGGATCATTAGCTTCTTTAAAAAAAAATCATATCACAAGTGTGTAGGCCTATGCCTATTTGGGAAGCCAGCAATTTGGGTAGTGCAATGTCTGATTTCCGATTGTCTTAACTCATCACGTAGACTACATAACTAATAACTCTGAGGGTCCGGAATAGGCTAGTTGATACAATGTTGCAAGTTCCATAGGCCGGGATTTTACACAATGTTGCACGTCACTAGCAATAGCTCAAATCAAGAGAGATAGAAAGGGAAGCAGACAGGCGTGGTAGAGAGATGAATGTGATTGAAAGAATCAATATTTTCTACTGTTTTTATTTGTCGGCATTATGCCTATGTGTTTTACTTAGTTAAAAATAGAAGTGCTAATAAATGACAGTGTATTCATGTGTCCATATGGCTGGTGCTCTCACCATAGTTGAATTTTAACTTTTAGATTATTAAAATGTTACTTCAGATTTATACAATTGACATGGATGGACCTCGAATACTGACTTGTATCACAGATAAACGCACTGAGAGAAGTAGGGGGAGAAAGTCAATTGCTGGTTTTGAAAATAGCAGACTCATTTCCATTAGAACTAAATTCTATTATATTCTATAATTCACATTTTAGCCCAAGAGTCTGCTCATCGGAAAACTTCCTTTTCACTGAATGTCTACACTAGCAAGTAACAAAACAATTGGACAGTTAAACTGCAACATAATTCCAGGGAAATGTAAGCCAATACTTTGCATAATTGTTTTGTGTGTGTTCTAGTACACTTCATCTGAACTCTGGCGGTGCCAGGTAACCTAATCTGTTTAACAAAAAATATGGTGACCAACTGGATCAACTTGAGTGGAAAACCTTTTGAAACAGAGTAAAACAGGGAGGTCAGGGAGTTCCAATAAGAACACACACTTTAATTTCCCATTGAGGAACATTTTAACGTTGTACCCTACTGAACAGTACCCTGGGTTTTTCACTGAGCCAGTCAATTGTAGGCCTGTCATGAAATAATGCCAAACCGCACATGCATGCTTACAATACACTATTAGAAAAACGTGCTCAGTAGAGGCATACAGGGTTCTTCGGTTTGTCCACATAAGGGAACAATTTTTGGTGCTGGGTAGAACCCTTTGCAGAGGGGTCTATCTAGAACCCTCTATGTAGTGTAATTTAAAGAACCCCCTGTATATGGTTCTACCTAGAACCCTCTATGAAGGGTTCCACCAAGAACAATTTTATCATCTAAAGGTTCTTCCTAGAACCTTCTATGAAGGGTTCTACCGAGAACCCTTTAATCTCTGGAGGGTTCTTTCAAGAATCCTCTATGAATAGATCCGCCAGCCTTATTAGACTTTAAAATGTCATTATTTAAAATGTCATTATTTATGCCAATACATTATTTATGCCATATCAGGCCTGCAAGTCACATTATGCAGCCCAGAGTTAGAATATCCAACAAGTGGAATTGCTGATCAACCGCAGCCTGCATTCAGAATGACTGCCAGGGTAGGGTAAATTGAACAGTGAGACAACCTCAATCATATAAACTGAAACAACCATCTCAGTAACGGGTGCAATAAATCCAATTACTAACAGATTGGATTAGTTTAGAAAACGGTATGCTATTTATCTTTGTGTAGCATACAATTAATCAACCAATCAATGTACACAGATATTAGAGTAAAACAAACAATTCTGCAAATCTCCCTTCAATAGAGCATGTTACATATGGTTCCATGTAGAACCCTTCTTGCCTTCTAAAAAATAATCTAAGGACCCTTTCTTCCAAAAACAGTTATTTTGATGTTAAAGGTTCTAGGTAGAACCTTTTGCCTTACAAAGAACCCGTCTTCCAAAAGGGGTTCTTCTTCTATCCAATTACGATCTTGTCTCATCGCTGCAACTCCCCAACGGGCTCGGGGGAGGAGAAGGTCAAGTCATGCGTCCCCCTGAAACATGACCCGCCAAACCGCGCTCCTTAACACCCGCCCGCTCAACCCCGAGGCCAGCCGCACCAATGTGTTGGAGGAAACACTGTTCAACTGACGACCGAAGTCAGCCTGCAGGTGCCCGGCCCGCCATAAGGAGTTGCTAGAGCGCGATGAGCCAAGTAAAGCCCCTCCCGGCCAAACCCTCTCCTAACTTGGATGACGCTGGGCCAATTGTGCGCCGCACTATGGGACTCCCGGTCACAACACAGCCTGGGATCGAAACCGGGTCTGTAGTGATGCCTCAAGCATTGTGATGTGTCTTAGACCGCTGACCACGCTGCGCCCAAAAAGGGTTCTTCTGATGAAAATGGTTCTTGGTAGAACCCTAAACCCCCATAAATAACAATTATTTTCTAAGAGTGGAGGATAAAATCCATTTGAATTCAATCACTTTTGACAAAAACAACTTTGATTGCATACCTCACCATACCATGAGTCATCCATGTCTTCATCACTGGAAAAGATAAACGGTTGAGATTTATATAATTTAAAAGCTTACAAACAGGGTTGTCAAACTATTTGATAATTTCTTGAAAAATACAATTTAGAATATATACACTACCGTTCCACATTTTGGGGTCATTTAGAAATGTCCTTGTTTTTGAAAGAAAAGCTTCTTTTTTTTTGTCCATTAAAATAACATCAAATTGATAAAAAAATAACATGTAGACATTGTTCATGTTGGAAATTACTATTGTAGCTGGAAACGGCAGATTTTTTATGGAATATCTACATAGGCTTACAGAGGCCCATTATCAGCAACCATTAGCTAATCCAAGTTTATAATTTTAAAAGGCTAATTGATCATTAGAAAACCCTTTTGCAAATATGTTAGCACAGCTGAAAACTGTTGTTCTGATTGAAGAAGCGATAAAACTGGCCTTCTTTAGACTAGTTGAGTATCTGGAGCATCAGCATTTGTGGGTTCAGTAACAGGCTACAAAATGGCCAGAAACAAAGAACTTTCTTCTGAAACTCGTCAGTCTATTCTTGTTCTGAGAAATGAAGGCTATTCCATGAGAAATTGCCAAGAAACTGAAGATCTGGTACAACGCTGTGTACTACTCCCTTCACAGAACAGCCCAAACTGTCTCTAACCAGAATAGAAAGAGTAGGAGGCCCTGGTGCACAACTGAGCAAAAGTACATTAGAATGTCTAGTTTGAGAAATAGATGCCTCACAAGTCCTCAACAGGCAGCTTCATTAAATAAATAAAGATAACTTTATCCCATTACTCAACCATATGAAAGCAGATTAAATTAAATGGGACAATTTTCCCATAAATCTTACAGGTATAATAAACTTCTTCAGAATGACATGGCTCCGAAGTTATTATATTTATTCTCCTTATTATATTTATTCTCGGTAATAGCGGTAATAGCCAAGCCATTCTTTAAAGAAGTATACTTGGTCATAAAATGAGCAAATAAAACTCATACAATAAAAATGAATATTTTTATTATTTTTATTATTCATTTTTAAAACAATCTTCATATATATATATATATAAATATATATATATATATATGAAGATTGTTTTAAAAATGAATAATAAAAATAATAAAAATATTCATTTTTATTGTATGAGTTTTATTTGCTCATTTTATGACCAAGTATACTTCTTTAAAGAATGGCTTGGCTATTACCGCTATTACCGAGAATAAATATAATAAGGAGAATAAATATAATAACCTTCCCCCTTTTTCGTGGTATTCAAGTAGTTACTGTCTTGTCTCATCGCTACAACTACCGTACGGGCTCGGGAAGGTCGAGGGCCATGCGTCCTCCAAAACACAACCCAACCAAGCCGCACTGCTTCTTAACTTCTTAACACAGCGTGCATCCAACACGGAAGCCAGCCGCACCAATGTGTCGGAGGAAACACCGTGTACCTGGCGACCTTGGTTAATGTGCAATGCACCCGGCCCGCCACAGGAGTCGCTGGTGCGCGATGAGACAAACCCAGACGACCAATAAGCCAACGACCAATAAGCCAATTGTGCGTCGCCCCACGGACCTCCCGGTCGCGACAGAGCCTGGGCGCGAACCCAGAGTCTCTGGTTGCACAGCTAGCGATGCGATGCAGTGCCCTAGACCACTGCGCCACCCGGGAGGCCCTAGGATTTCTCAGTTTGGCTGGACGGCCAGCTGTAAGAAGAGTCTTGGTGGTTCCAAACTTCTTCCATTTTAGAATGATGGAGGCCTTGATGATGTTCTTTGGGACCTTCAATACTGCATAATTTTTTTGGTAACCTTCCCCAGATCAGTGCCTCGACACAATCCTGTCTCTGAGCTCTATGGACAATTCCTTCGACCTCATGGCTTGGATTTTGCTCTGACACGTACTGTCAACTGTGGGACCTCATACATCCAAACATGTCCAATCAATTGAATTTACCACAGGTGGACTCCAATCAAGTTGAAGAAACATCTCAAGGATGATCAATGGAAAAAGGATGCACCTGAGCCCAATTTCGAGTTTCATAGCAAAGGGTCTGAATACTTATGCAAAAACTGTATTTCTGTTTTTTAATTTTTAATACATTTGCAAAAAAAAAAAAGTTTTGTTTTATCATTATGAGGTATTGTGTGTAGATTGCTGAGAAAAACGTTTTATTTAATCCATTTTAGAATAAGGCTTTAACGTTACAAAATGTGGAGAAAGTCAAGTGGTTTGAAAACTTTCCGAAGGCACTGCACTTAAAAATGTTTTATATTTTAATTATATCCACTAAATATATTTAAATATACTTAAAAAAAAAAGATTTATAATATGCTGTTCCTCATTTAGCTTTTTCATTTGCCAACTGAATAATCGTGTACTTTTAACTAAACCATGTTTTATGTTAATTTATCACATTAATGTGAACAACTAAAGTGCTAAATGTGACTGGTGCACAGTTATACATTTATTTTATTTAAAATTGCCACTTCAGCCACAACTGTTTTGTAAATAGCCTGTTGTAACATTGGCTGAGAGGATGTCTTCATCAATCATTGTAACCTTGGCTAATTACAATAGCCAATGTGGTATTACTGAGTAGAAGTATATTTGTAAAAGTATACCTGTACACCGTATTCATAAGGAATATACAGGAGATCTAATTAAAATAACATTTAATTGATCAGGCTAGTATACTAATAATATAATGACATTGATGGGTCAACTACATGAAACTTACATTTATACGAAACATCAATTTAAGTATAATTCTAATTTAAGAGAAATATACATAAAAAGTACCTAAAGTGTATTCAGGAGTGAAGGATAGCTGAAGCTGCTGGTAGATGGATTCAATTTTAGACTGAAATAAATGTAAAGTCCAGAAACGTATTGCAGAGCTTAAGAGAGCCAGTGAGGAGGGCGGGGAAAAACAGAAGCAATTTGCTGCCAGAAACAACTCACAAGATATAGATCAGGGAATTTTCTAAATGTGAAACCCACTTCCTTGAAACACATTAACTGAAACTGTCTTTGTTGCGTCCAAGATGATTAATTGCATGCCTTTTTCATTGTCTGATATGGCTGCTGGCCAAACTGTGTTTGCTCATGACAACAGTTTGCAGTGAACTGTTTTAAATCCCCCCATTTCATGTTAAAGAGCTATCTCACCAGGATCAAATGGCACTAGGCAATGCAACCTTCCACAGGGAAGTATACATGCAAATTCATCGCTTACCCCATCTGTAAGTCTTCCTGCAACTTCTAGTAATCTTCCATCTACCAGCATCATGTCAGTCAAATCTAATTACATAGTTGTCAAAAGTTAACCTGTCTAAGTATCAGGAAATGATTTTATTTGGAAAGAGGGTCAACTTTGGGTGTAATCATTTTGAAGGGGAGAGATGATGAGAAGTCTCGGCACAGCTATCGAACAGTCTGGTGAGGAACTAACTAACTAACCAATCAGGGTTAGGGGTAAGTTACAGTCAGTGTTCTTGATTATCATGCATGCCCAAAGCCAGGGGACAAAGGTACAATACAAGAGACTAAAGCATGGCCAATGGGAATCACAATTACCAATTCATCAGGACTATGGATGTGTGAGGACCTGACTGACTGAAATAAACATTTATGAGATGTTGAAGGATCTGTCACTGAAATGGTGATATGCCTTATTTAAACGCTCACGGAACTTGTGTAACATCAACATAGTAAGAGAACGAGTGCAAATGTTTGCTTAAACAAAAGAGCAATGTTTGTGCAGTTCTATTGACATATTCTAAAGAGCTACCATCTACCAACACAGTCAGATGAATCATCTTGGAATAGTAAGTTGACAGACACATCTAACATTTGAGTGTTGGTTTGACACCAATTACAGATTTCCCCTTGGTTACCAATACCAATGAAAATATACATTTTTTAAACTAAACCTGTCATGGAATTTGTTGATGCATATTCAATGGGCCCCATCTTACAACATCATACACTTTCTTTTTCTAATATATTTTAATTGAATAGTTGAAAGTGCAGAAGAGTAACAGCGCTGTTATACTTCTATTTTATACACCAGATTGAACACCTCTTTCACAGACACAGACCCACCCACTCAAACCTTGATTCACCTACTATTACAGAATATCAGTCACTCATCTTGTCTTCAAACTAAGGGCCTCTTCACATTACAGTACTTTGACAACTCAAACTAGGTCCAGCAGTGACACTTGTGTAGTGTAAAGAGAGATCTAAATTAAAATATATCTTTAAAAGGTGTCTCCCATGCCTGAGGTAGTGTGGGAGACATCTACACCACATGCCCCCCTCTGAGTGCTACAGTGTAAAGACAATGGCTCTCCTATACCACATGTCCCTGCAATTATTGCCTTAATTACCTTAGTAGCAGTAGACAGCATTTTTACTCTGTTAGCCAAATTGAAAATGAAAGGCTTTTATGAATAATTACGTTAATCAAGTGTGCAACCCTATGTCAAATCAAATCAAATGTTATTTGTCACATGCGCCGAATACAACAGGTAGAAATACAAATACAACCTTACCGTGAAATGCAGTTCAAGAAATAGAGTTAAGAAAATATTTACTAAATAAACTAAAGTATAAAATGTAATTTAAAGTAACACAATAAAATTACAATACAGAGGCTATATACAAGGGGTACCGGTACCGAGTCAATGTGCAGGGGTACAGGTTAATCAAAGTAATTTGTACATTTAGGTAGGGGTAAGATGACTATGCATAAATAATAAACAGCGAGTAGCAGCAGTGTTAAATCAAAGGGGGGGGGGGGTCAATGTATGTAGTCCGGGTGGCCAATTGTTTTATGGCTTGGGGGTAGAAGCTGTTAAGGAGCTTTTTGGACCTAGACTTGGTGCTCCGGTACTGCTTGCCATGCAGTAGCAGAGAAAACAGTCTATGGCTTGGGTGGCTGGAGTCTATGCCCATTTTTTGGGCCTTCCTCTGACACCACCTAGTATATAGGTTGTGGATGGCAGGAAGCTTTGCCCCCTCTGTAGCGCCTTACGATCGGATGCCGAGCAGTTGCCATACCAGGCAGTGATGCAACCATGCTCTCGATGGTGCAGCTGTAGAACTTTTTGAGGATCTGGGGACCCATGCTAAATCTTTTCAGTCTCCTGAGGGAGAAAAGTTGTTGTTGTGCCCTCTTCACGACTGTCTTTGTGTGTTTGCACTATGATAGTTTGTTGGTGATATGGACACCAAGGAACTGGAAACTTTCAACCCGCTCCACTACAACCCCATTGATGTGAATTATGTACAAAATGGTTTAGACGATAAGCTCCTGTATAGTTGGAATTGCTATCCGTTATCGTCTGCAAGCCCTGCCACATATGACAAGCATCGTAGCCGGTGTAATAGGATTCCACCTTCCTCCTATATTGTAATTTTTCATGTTTGATGTTTCGTCTGAGGTCTTAGCGGGATTTCTTGTATGCGTCCAGGTCTGTGTTCCATTCATTGTAAGCGGCAGCTATAACCTTTAGCCCCGTGCGGATGTTTCCTGTCATCCATGGTTTTTGGTTGGGATACATTATCGTCACTGTGGGGTCGACATCGTTTATGCACTTATGAAGCCTGGGACTGTAAACTCCTCAATGTTATCGAATCCCGGAACATATCCCAGCCTGTACTAGCAAAACAGTCTTGTAGCTTCGCGTCTGCTTTGTCCGACCACTTCCGTATTGGTACTTCCTGTTTGAGTGTTTGTTTGTAAACAGGAAGCAGGAGAATGGAGTAATGGTAAGATTTGCCAAAGAGAGGACTTTGTATGCGTTTCTGTGGGTAGAATAAAAATGGTCTAGAGTTTTAGTGCCCCTAGTGGCGCAGGAGACGTGTCGGTAGATGTGAGGTAGGACGGTTTTAAGTCTCCCTGTGTTAAAGTCTCCGCCCACCAGAAACATCACCTCTGGGTAAGTGGTTTCTTATTTGTTTATGGGCCCATACAGTTTGCTGAGTGCCAGAGTAGTGTTGGCCTTTGGAGGAATGTAGACAGCTGTGATAATTACAGATGAGAACTCTCTTGGTAGATAAAAAGGTCTGCATCTTACCGGGTGTTAATCCACTTCACTTACTGTAGTTCAATAACCAAAATATATATTTGTTCAACCTCAAGGTGTCATCATAGCTGACATCCCATTCTTACTGCAGAAATCTTTGAAATAGATAAGACTTTTTTGAAAATGCGGTTACATAAAAAACAGATTTTACCGTCATCCTGTTACCAAACTTTACATCTGCATTGTTCTTCGAGTAAATGTGTTTTTGTTACATTTTCAGTGGAAATTGTTAAAAGTAGTCCTTGTGCATAGAGTTGGATGGTTTGTTTAACTTTACAAGGTTTTTGTTTGGCATACTTTTAAAGTAAACAAATTCTGTTACTGTAGAATTGCCCACTGGCCAAGTACTTACTTTCGGCCCTAGGAGTTGAATACTTATTCAGACTGAAGAGTGATGTAGCAAAAAAACATTTTTACTGTAGGAGTGTTGGGCTCAAAGAGACAATTCTGTTTAAATTGTCCTGCTTGGAGGGGGGCAACTCTCGGGCGAGGGTCGTGTGCTACCTCCGGAGGTAGCGTTCGAGACGTGAGAAAATGTGCAGCTTTACATTACAGTAATAAAACTAATCTCAGAATTAGTTTAATACCTCTCGAGAATCTCCTTAAATGTTTTAGTCTACTGTATGTGGAGGCTATCCCCCTCTTTTTCAGTCAGAGCTTTTCACTATCCCATTCCTTAGACATAGGCCCATGTAGCTTTACCTTCTAATAATTACTTTTATACCCTTGTCTAACTGGATATTTATTGGCTATTCATAAGATTTTTAGTATTTTAATTTAATCATGCCAAAAATGTTGATCAATGCCACATGAGATACAATCACCCAGACTGATGGCTGGAATTCATTTATGAATGAACCCCTGTTAAATTTGGTGCAAAGTAATCAGTTATATAATGTTGTGGGAACCTGAATAATGATTTGGATTTGGAGTGCTTATTGACATTAGTAGAGGAAAAGTTAGTTAATGAAACAAGTTATTCATTCTTAAGTTGCTTGCTTAGTAAATGTTACAGGCATCCATTTCCACTACCTGTACATAATAAATACATGTTTTTTTGTGTCGAGTGCATGATTCAATCTCATCCGTTTAAAAAATGACATCTGGAGAGAAATGTATTACTGCAGTGACTGCAAAACTAGTGAACGCAAGATAATGTAAAAAATAAAGACCATGGAGAAAACGGCCAGCATTTGGTTTTCAGTGATAATTTAATTATACAAAGGTTCATTCAAACATACAGAAAAAGGGCTTTCATTTCTTTGCTCTGACTTTGTCTCATAAATGTGCTGCTGTAGAACTCTAGCACCAAGTCATCCATTCACCACTCTGACCCCTGAAAATCTACCATACCAAAAAAAAAGCAAACGTATCACTCATTACATACATGACATCCAATTGTAAATGAAAAAAGATAAAAATGGGGATGTGTCCCAAATGGTATTGTACCCTATTCCCTATATAGTAAGGGAACTATAAAAGGGAATTGGGGGCGATATGAGACACAACCAGGTAGATTAGAGGGCAGTGTATTAATCTGTTTTTAAGACGAGGAGAAACGTTTGTCATTACCATGCTTTATAAGTTTCAAGAGCACATGCAATTGATCCAAGATATTTCCAAATGCTGTTACCTAGGCAGATCAACCATGACAAGAGGTGTGGTTCTGGACAATGATACTGCTGTGACATTTTCATAGTACACAGTCATCCCTGGGGGGTAAATGAGTGTGCTGCTGTTTGTTGTCCTACTCCCCCCTATGTAAAGTGAATATTTGAAAAAGGTCATCTCGGTAGCCAGGTTGTCAAAGTCTTCACTAGTTGCAGATGGAAATATAACAAATACAAGATAAAAAGTCATGTAGCCTTCCAGGCATGAAACTGAAGCATAAAGACAACTGGCCATAGTAAAAGAAGCGATAGGTAACTAACTACTCAGTGCATAGAGATTAGCCAGTTAGTGCAAGTAACTTAAAAGGTCTTGAACAGTCAAAATCATGTTTTTCATGAAATTGAATGATATTTGGATGAAACCAGATCAAAGTATGATGACCAAAGTATGAAAAATGACTGTTGCTTTTACAATGATAAAGTTTGATCATAAAGTTACTGGTCCGCTCCCCCATGTCAAACACTTGGATTCATTATTAAGAGGACATAACTTTAACTCTAATTTTAATACACTAATGGTAACATGATACTGTCTTACCTCATTTAAATAAGTACCACCTTCTAACCAACATCGGCAAAAGTGTGTTTAGAGGGGCTTAGTTTATATAGCTAGATAGCTACTCTACTGGTGCCAACATTTTACTGTAGGGTGTCAGCAAATATAATTAAAAGTCTACCCTATTCATCTGTGGAAAAGACACATGTTTCCCCATTCATCTGTGTCTGGTGTTACTGGCTAGCTAGGTCTTCACCCAGCATGGAACAAAAGAGTGGGAAGGATCGTTTAAAACGCCAACGCAGTTGTCAGGCCAACACATCCGTCAGTGCTGCTGTGAACCGCATCACAAGAAACATGCCAAAACAAATATCATCGATGCAATTTCAATGTGGTTCGATTTGCTTTATGTATTACCAAATTAGCTTGAGATAATTGTATTGCAACGCCGCTCACTGCATCCAAGTCGCTTGACATAGGCATTTCAAAGAGCTGTCAGTCAAGGCTAGTTGTCGGTCATCAATAAAAGCACCCTGCCCACTCAGCCTGTCTTTTCAAACTTCCTGGTAGTTAGCCATGAGAGAAAAAGTACTTTTCAGAATAACTGTTCAGAACCTTTCACACATTCTTTACATAGACTCTTGAGGGACTAATGAATTGACTGCTGGTACAAACAAATATTTTAACAAACGAGTTGTTTAACATTTTAATGTCTGAGCAAGAGGAGACTAATTGTGAATTCAGAATTTTCTCTCAACAGTTTATTCCAAAGCCCAGGATCATTAGCAAAACATTAATCAAGCTGTGCCTTTTTCAAAGCAAATGTATAAGATCTTTGGGCAAAATAAGCAAAGATGCTTCAAAACAACATAGCTCTACATTCTGCAAATACATTCAACTCAAGACAATAAAAGCCAGAAACGTCATGGCTTTGCAACATGTGGACTTTTGCAATCTTACAGAACAAATGAAAACAAATTGAACCTACAGGGTGCTGATACAAATCTACTTTCAATGTATTGACCCTGATATAGAGGATCCTTTGAGTAAATGTTAGTTAATGTTTTTTTGTGTGTTTTTTTTACAGGACTGGGCAACTCCAATTTTGATAAAGACCTCCCTCTAGTGGATGGATATACTGTAGCTCAACTTTCAGAGTAACATAATCAAAGTGAAGCTACAGCAAATAGTGAACAGGAAATGCATGTGAATGAGCTGTTCTTCATTTGATGTTACCAGAAAACATCAACAACAATACATGCATATCAGGCTGCTGAATTTGTGGAATTACTCTCCTGTCCCTGAAAAGTATACACTGTGAAATTAGGATAAAAAAGTAAGAAGAGAACAGATTATATATTTTTAAGTCAGTTTAGGAACTAGAGGATCAGTACGCAAAATAAATGGCTTTTCCTCCCTAGTCTGTCTCTTTCAGGTTGCACAACACACGCAAACACACACACCCACGCAAACAGACACACACTACTCCTTTCATCACTGTAGTCTCAACTGCATTCAGACACGACAACTAAAATCAAAAAATAAAGATCAGAAAAAAAACTTCTCATTGCTTTTAAAAAGATTTGTAAGCACTCTCATTTTTAACTTAGCATTCACACATGCATACACTGGATGTGGGATGTTGTTGGTTGAGTCGTATGCTGGGACAGAACAGAGCAGCTATGTCTTCTGGTTTCTGTTTGTTTTGTGGTAAAGTGGAGGTGGGACTTTGCATAAATGTTTATATGAATCTCAGGATACTCCACCAGCCACAGGTAATCCTCCCTCATTAGTTGATGTGAATCTCAGGATACTCCACCAGCCACAGGTAATCCTCCCTCATTAGTTGATGTGAATCTCAGGATACTCCACCAGCCACAGGTAATCCTCCCTCATTAGTTGATGTGAATCCAGGAACACAGTGCTGCCTGGCTGTGACGATGTTTCCCATGTCTTAGGACTGCCCAAAAGGATAGGGTCCGTGAATACCCTGTGGGGAAAAATAAAGAAACATCTTGTGGATATAGAAAAATATTAATAAATACAAAGTTTTGGTTATACTGATGAGCTAAAGTATATTAAACATTGAAGTGTATCCCTAAGAAGTTTATTGTTGCTCCATATAGGCCTTACCTGGCTGTAAGTCACTACTGATAAGTTGCTTTGGAGACCGTTTGTTGCTATATTCACAGAGTTTTGCGACAGTCCATTTTGCTCTTGCTGCATTTGGTCCGGGCCACCCTCCCAGGTGTCCGCGGGGTCCTTGAGACCGCCGTCGTCACGGTGACTGTTTTCGTTGCTACCGGCGTGTTTCTGTGGAGAGGCAAAGGGGTTGTAGTCTCCCTCCACGTTGCGGGCAGGCTGGGTGTTAAACTCGGCCTGGAAGGAAGACAGCTGCTGCGTCACACCCAGGAGGCCTCCCACCTCCACGCTGAGGATCACCCAGATCATATCTACAGTGGGGAGAGAAGAATGTTAACACTCCACCGAGGGAAAGGTTTTAGAAAACTACACCTAGTAGAAGCATTAGACCTTCAATGTTTTCAAGTGATGAAAGCGTTGCCTTTGGTGGATTCAACATTAGACTGCGCTAACACGTTACATCAAAGTATACTTTCTAGAGGATGTGAAAAAGGTTTGAGTGGTTTAAACAAATACATTTATAGGTGGTTTATTAAAATCGGTGCTAAACAGTTATAACAGTTGACTGCTAAATAAAGTTTCTCACCCCCATAGAAGAGTCCTGTGGCTGTGCTCATCCTCCACTGGCCCTGGTACATGCCAGGAGCCGCTGGGCTCCGCATCTGCACACTGACATCAGCCATCTCCTGGGGGTCTAATGAGCGCACCATCACCATGTTCACATGACCAAATTGGTCCCCTCCAACATACTTCAGACATACCCCGGGGGGCCATGACTCTGCTCCTGTGAGAGACAAACAAATTACACATGATGAAATTGATAAACCATTACCTCAATTGCCAGCCGCAGTAACGATCAGTAGCTTGTTAGGTTGTGATTTTAGTCACAGCTCCTAAAGGGTCTTTTCACTTCAACCAACCTGTGTTCTGTATCCTCCACGTCTTAGTGAATGGCGTGTCAGGGGGAACAGACTCCCCCTCACCGATCGTCACATCCCCAACAAAAGACATGCATGGTGCATTGATGTTGGGGCTTTCAAAGTCATAGTAGGCTCCGATGGCTGCTTGTAAGTTCCTATGAGAGACGTAAAAATGGGGGAAAGAAATGGATATCAGTTAGTAGAACACAACAATCCCCGTTTTGGTGCAAAGGGTGGAGGTTGAAAAGAGGGGGAAATCAAGCAAAAATATCATATTTAAAATAAAGGAAGGCTTGTTTGAAGAAAACTTAACCCGTTACACACATACCCCTATACGGGTTGAAACTGGCAGATTTGGGCACATAAGTGCCTGAATTCAGCCTGGTCTCAGAGACTAGACGTAACATAGTAAACCCGGTACACTAAAAGTATACTGAACAAAAATATAAAACGCAACAATTTCAACAACTTTACTGAGTTACAGTTCATATAAGGAAATCAGTCAATTGAAACAAATTCATTAGGCCTTAATCTATGGATTTCACATGACTGGGAATACAGATATGCAGATATATCTGTTGGTCACAGATAAATAAAAAAAACACAAAAAAAAAAGAGGGGCGTGGATCTGAAAAACAGTTTGTATTTGGTGCGACCACCATTTGCCTCATGCAGCAAGACACATTTCCTTCACATAGAGTTGATCAGGCTGTTGATTGTGGCCTGTGGAATGTTGTCCCACTCCTCTTCAATGGCTAGAAGGCCAACATCCCGGAGTCGCCTCTTCACTGTTGACGTCGAGACTGGTGTTTTGCGGGTACTATATAATGAAGCTACCAGTTGAGGACTTTTGAGGCGTCTGTTTCTCAAACTAGACTCCCTAATGTACTTGTCCTCTTGCTCAGTTGTGCACCGGGGCCTCCCACTCCGTTTTCTATTCTGGTTTGAGACAGTTTGCGCTGTTCTGTGAAGGGAGTAGTACACAGCGTTGTATGAGATCTTCAGTTTCTTGGCAATTTCTCACATGGAATAGCCTTCATTTCTCAGAACAAGAATAGACTGACGAGTTTCAGAAGAAAGTTCTTTGTTTCTGTCCATTTTGAGCCTGTAATCGAACCCACAAATGTTGATGCTCCAGATACTCAACTAGTCAAAAGAAGGCCAGTTTTATCGCTTCTTTAAATCAGAACAACAGTTTTCAGCTGTGCTAATTGCAAAAGGGTTTTCTAATGACCAATTAGCCTTTTAAAATGATAAACTTGGATTAGCTAACAACGTGCCATTGAAACACAGGAGTGATGGTTGCTGATAGGCGTACAGAGGCCCACTATGTAGATATTTCCCCCCCAAAAAAAGTAATTTACACAACATTAACAATGTCTACACTATATTTCTAATCAATTTGATGTTTTTTTTGTCCATTAGAATAAGTTATTTTCTTTCAAAAACAAGGACATTTCTAACTGACCCCAAACTTTTGAGCGGTAGTGTACGTTGTGCAAATTCGTAACATATCTACAACAAATTAATACAAACCATAGATTCTTTTAAATATAATTTCTTCGCTTCAGGCCCCCTCATACTCGGCTCAAGGCAAAACACATCTGTCTGTTTAAGCAAGGGATATTGGCCTTTTTCATCAATTTACACACAATACCCCATAATGACAAATCAAAACCATGTTTAAAAATAAATAAATAAATATATATATATAAATAAATAAATAAATAAATAAATAAATAGATAAATAAATGTCTCCAACCTAAGTGTTTCAACCACTCCATAAATTTCTTGTTAACAAACTAGTTTTGGGAAGTCGGTTAGGACATCTACTTTGTGTATGACACAAGTCATTTTTCCAACAATTGTTGACAGACATATTATTTCACTGAATCACAATACCAGTGGGTCAGAAGTTTACATACACTAAGTTGACTGTGCTTTTAAACAGCTTGGAAAATTCCAGAAAATGATATCAGAAGCTTCTAAAGCCGTGACAAATGATGTCAATTAGCCTGAGTCAATTGGAGGTGTACCTGTGGATGTATTTCAAGGCCTACCTTCAAACGCAGTGCCTCTTTGCTTGACATCATGTGAAAATCAAAAGAAATCAGCCAAGACCTCAGAAAAAAAATTGTAGACCTCCACAAGTCTGGTTCATCCTTGGGAGCAATTTAAAAATGCCTGAAGGTATCACGTTTATCTGTACAAACAATAGTACGCAAGTATAAACACCATGGGACCACACAGCCATCATACCGCTCAGGATGGAGACGTGTTCTGTCTCAAAGAGGTGAACGTACTTTGGTGCGAAAAGTGGAAATCAATCCCAGAACAACAGCAAAGAACCATGCGAAGACGCTGGAGGAAACAGGTACAAAGTATCTATATCCACAGTAAAACGAGTCCTATATCGACATAACCTGAAAGGCCGCTCAGCAAGGAAGAAGCCACTGCTCCAAAACCGCCATAAAAAAGCCAGACTACGGTTTGCAACTGCACATGGGGACAAAGATCCTACTTTTTGGAGAAATGTCCTTTGGTCTGATGAAACAAAAATAAAATAGTTTGGCCATAATGACCATCGTTATGTTTGGGGGAAAAAGGGGGAGGCTTGCAAGCCGAAAAACACCATCCCAACCGTGAAGCATGGGGGTGGCAACATCATGTTGTGGGGTGCTTTGCTGCATGAGGGACTTGGTGGACTTCACAAAATGAATGGCATCATGAGGAGGGAAAATGTTGAGGATATTTTGAAGCAACATCTCAAGACATCAGTCAGGAAGTTAAAGCTTGGTCTCAAATGGGTCTTCCAAATGGACAATGACCCCAAGCATACTTCCAAAGTTGTGGCAAATGGCTTAAGGACAACAAAGTCAATGTATTGGAGGCGCCATCACAAAACCCTGATCTTAATCCCATAGAACATGTTTGGCTAGAACTGAAAAAGTGTGCATGAGCAAGGAGGCCTACAAACCTGACTCAGTTACACCAGCCCTGTCAGGGGGAATGAGCCAAAATTCCCCCAACTTATTGCGGGAAGCTTGTGGAAGGCTACCCGAAAGATTTTGACCCAAGTTAAACAATTTAAAAGGAAATGAATATGTAAACATCTGACCCACTGGGAATGTGATGAAAGAACTAAAAGCTGAAATAAATAATTCTCTCTACTAATATTGACATTTCACCTTCTTAATAAAGTGGTGATCCTAACTGACCTAAGACAGGGAATTTTTACTAGGATTAAATGTCAGGAATTGTGAAAAACTGAGATTAAATGTATTTGGTTAAGGTGTATGTAAACCTCTGAATTCAACTGTGTGTGTGTGTGTGTGTGTGTGTATATATATAAAAAACAACATCATATTTACATAAGTGTTCAGAACCGTTACTCAGTACTTTGTTGAAGCACCTTTGGTAGCGATTACAGCCAAGTCTTTTTGGGTTTGACGCTACAAGCTTGGCGCACCTGTATTTGGAGAGGTTCTCCCATTCTTCTCTGCAGATCCTCTCAAGCTATGTCAGGTTGGATGGTGAGCGTCACTGCACAGCTATTTCCAGGTCTCTCCAGAGATGTTCGATCGGGTTCATGTCCGGGCTCTAGCTGGGCCACTCAAGAACATTCAGAGACTTGTCCTGAAGTCACTCTTGCATTGTCTTGGCTGTGTGCTTAGGTTCAATTTCCTGTTGAAAGGTGAACCTTCGCCCCAGAAGTCCTGAGCGCTCTGGAGCAGGTTTTCACCAAGGATCTCTCTGATCTCTTTGCTTTCCCTCGATCCTGACTACTTTCCCAATCCCTACCGCTGAAAAACATCCCCACAACATGATGCAGCCACCACCATGCTTCACCGTAGGGATGGTGCCAGGTTTCATCCAGACGTGACACTTGGCTTTCAGGCCAAATAGTTCAATCTTGTTCCCATGGTCAGTCCTTTAGGTACCTTTTGGCAAACTCCAAGCGGGCTGTCATGTGCGTTTTACTGAGGAGTGGCTTCAGTCTGGACACATACCATAAAGGTGGAGTGCCTTCGGAAAGTATTCCTACCCATTGACTTTTACCAAAATTTGTTACAGCCTTATTCTAAAATGGACTAAATATAATTTTTTGAAATCTGCACACAATACCCCATTATTACACAGTGAAAACAGGTTTTGAAATGTTTGCTTTTGTATTAAATTAAAACCAGAAATACCTTATTTACATAAGTATTCAGACCCTTTGCTATGAGACTCGAAATTGAGCTCAGGTGCATCCTTATTCCATTGGTCATCCTTGATGTTTCTACAACGTGATTGGAGACCACCTGTGGTAAATTCAACTGATTGGACATGATTTGGAAAAGCACACACCTGTCTAGATAAGGTCCCGTAGTTGACAGTCCATGTCAGAGCAAAAACCAAGCCATGAGGTCAAAGGAATTGTCTGTAGAGCTGCGAGACAGGATTGTGTTGAGGCACAAGCTAATGTTTGTTTTAATGAATTTTTATTATATTTTTACTTTGTGGCTCTGGCTAATTTAAATGTATCTTGCTCAGTTGGGTTTCCACTAGTTACCACAAATACATAGTCAAAATTGGCTATATCGTACAAATTCTTGGGGGGGAAAAAAACAACGCTTTTTGGTCTTAATTTAAGGTTAGGGTTAAAAATAAGGTTAGAAGTGTGGTTAAGTTAAAAATCTGATTTTAAGAAGATACATTTTATAAATAGGCGGGGTTCATGACTTTGTGGTAGCTAGAGTGATGACCGGTTAGTGGCAGCAAGAAATTGTGATATAAAAGGCAAATGCCAATAAGAATGTGGTAAAAATGTGGCTGTTTGAAAGGCGACCATATTTACATTGCCCAATTATTTTTCAGGCAACATACCACAAATCCTATGTGAATTAATTATTAGTTAGTCATGTTGACAATAGAACAAGCTTTCAAATGATGCCCACCTAACCCAGATTGAAATTTATAAATGGGTTGTTTTTGGATTGGATAAACAGCAACATAAATGTTATGGCAGGGATGCAGGATTGTGTTCCAAATAAAAACAACTATAGGTGTACTTATTTTAGTTCCTAAAACGGCACAGCTAAGAGAGCTAAAAAAGAAAAGAACCTCATAGTTGAATACTCTTTGATTCAAAAGTGCATTGAAATTACTCAGGAACTGTGCACACTTTGGGAGAGGTGTGTGGCCATTTGGACACCAGTTAGTCCTCTCACTCAAACCTTTGTAATTTTTTTGTCTTGCGTTGCACAGTTTTGTTTTTGCGTCTTTTACAGTCGGTTTTGTACACCAGCTTCAAACAGCTGAAAATACAACATTTTTGGTTATTGAAAATATATTTCTCACAGCGGTTAAGATGGCACAATGATTCTCTACACATTGCTTGTTTTGTCATATAAACTGAAATTAGTCAAACTATCCATATTTCTGCAACCATGAAATGGCAGAACGATTTCTGCATATTGCAACTTTAATCTACAGACTAAAACCCTGTCTTGAATTTTAATAAGACCCCTTGAAGTACATAAAAAAATATTTGATTAAAAACTTAAAATTTGGCCTACTGCTATTAGCCCATACAAACACATTGCATAGTAAACTCACAACATTTAACAGATAGTCGCCCCCCCAAAAAAGAAAATCTAAAAAGGAAGTTTATCTGAGAGATATAAGAAAGATCAGCTTTGAATTTATTTAAAAAATGTTTTTACATGTATTTAATGTTGGCACTAAAAACACTCTTCATATATACACTTTCATTCATTTTTTTCAACTGGTACCGGGGGGCCTTCAGACGACTTTTGTGATGCCTGTGGGCGTCCTAGAGCAAAACACGTACAGTACTAGTCAAAAATTTGGACACACCTACTCATTCCAGGGTTTCTCTTTATTTTGACTATTTTCTACATTGTAGAATAACAGTGAAGACATCAAAACTATTAAATAACAAATGGAATCATGTAGTGACCAAATATTAAGTGTTAAACATCAAAATATATTTAATATTTGAGATTCTTCAAAGTAGCTCTTTGCCTTGATGACAGCTTTGCACACTCTTGTCATTCTCACAATCAGCTTCACCTGGAATGCTTTTCCAACAGTCTTGAAGGAGTTCCCACATATGTTGAGCACTTGTTGGCTGCTTTTCTTTTTCCATGCTTCACGATGGGAACCACACATGCGGTGATCATCCGTTCACCTACTCTGCGTCTCACAAAGACACGGCAGTTGGAACCAAAAATCTCACATTTGGAATCATCAAAACAAAAAGGGCAGATTTCCACCGGTCCAACGTCCATTGCTTGTGTTTCTTGGCACAAGGAAGTCTCTTCTTCTTATTGGTGTCCTTTAGTAGTGGTTTCTTAAACGGCAATTTGACCATGAAGGAAGGCCTGATTCACGAAGTCTCCTCTGAACAGTTGATTTTGAGATGTGTCTGTTACTTGAACTCTATGAAGCATTCATTTGGGCTGCAATCTGAGGTGCAATTAACTCTAATGAACTTATCCTCTGCAGCAGAGGTAACTCTGGATCTTTATTTTCTTTGGCGGTCCTCACGAGAGTCAGTTTCATCATAGCGCTTGATGGTTTTTGCGACTGCACTTGAAGAAACTTTCAAAGTTCTTGACATTTTCCAGACTGACTGACCATGTCTAAAAGTAAAGTATTTTACCATATGGGGCTGTCTTCTGTATACCACCCCAACTGATTGTCTCAAATGCATTAAGAAATTCCACAAATGAACTTTTAAAAAGGCACACCTGTTAATTGAAATGCATTCCAGGACTACCTCATGAAGCTGGTTGAGAGAATGCCAAGAGTGTGCAAATCTGTCATCAAGGCAAAAAGGTGACTACTTTGAAGAATCTAAGATATATTTTGATTTGTTTAACACTTTCTTTGGTTACTACATAATTCCATATGTGTTATTTAATAGTTTTGAATGTAGAATAAAAGTGAAGACATCAATGTAGAAAATAGAAAAATAAAGAAAAACCCTTGAATGAGTAGGTGTCCAAACTTTTGACTGGTACTGTACGTGTTTGTGAGAGTCTCGCCTTTGCACAGAGGTGTATTAGTGTGTAGCCCAAACTGTTCGGACACTACAGACAGATGCTTGGGACTCTACAGTGGAGCCAAGCCCACTGTAGAGCAAAACTGAGAACACCATCGTGTTGGTGAGAGTCAAATCAAATGTATTTATATAGCTCTGCTTACATCAGCTGATATATCAAAGTGCTGTACAGAAACCCAGCCTAAAGCAATGCAGGTGCAGAAGGACAGTGGCTATGAAAAACTCCCTAGAAAGGCCCAAAACTAGGAAGAAACCTAGAGAGGAACCAGGCTATGAGGGGTGGCCAGTCCTCTTCTGGCTGTGCCGGGTGGAGATTATAACAGAACATGGCCAATATGTTCAAATGTTCATAAATGACCAGCATGGTCAAATAATAATAATCACAGTAGTTGTTGAGGGTGCAACAAGTCAGCACCTCAGGGGTAAATGTCAGTTGGCTTTTCATAGCCGATCATTGAGAGTATCTCTACTGCTCCTGCTGTCTCTAGAGAGTTGAAAACAGCAGGTCTTGGACAGGTAGCACGTCCGGTGAACAGGTCAGGGTTCCATAGTCGCAGGCAGAACAGTTGAAACAGTCATCTTTCCATAGAGAGGTTTTTCTAGGCCAAACCATTCGGACGCTATAGACGATTTTGTGAGAAGACTGATTTCCGGGATGTCTCATGGTCTGACAAACACCACTCTAGCTGTCACCTTTCACCGCAGATGCGGAAGTGCGACATTGGCAGATGCGGTGGATTGAGACACATCCAATGCAAAAACCGATATATCTAGCTTAAACTGATGGATTTTTAAATGGGGATTGTTTTATTATGCGGGGGCATGGACATCGACTATAGGGGGGTTTTAAAGGACCAATCTTGAGGAACTGGCCAAAAACAGAGTGCGTGGAGATGATTTATGGATAACCTATGCTCCTCATGGAATAAAATGGTTTAAGTCAAGTCAGTAAGTCAAAGGTGCAAACTTGTATCTTTAATTTAAAATTTCCACTGCCGTGGTAACTTGTATTGCTTATTGTATCCCTCCCCCTGACACACTCTGATAAGGACAGGGAGCCAAGCCCACTGAAGCCAAGCCCACTGAAGCCAAGCCCACTGAAGCCAAGCCCACTGAAGCCAAGCCCACTGAACTAACAAGCTGGTCAACAGGAATTACATTCTCTGAGAAGGTTTTTTAGTCCCTTTCAAAATGTTCCTTGCTCATACAATTTGGCCAGATGTATTTTAGTGGACATTGACCTTTAGAATTATGCATGTTCCTCAGAGCAACACTACAGAAATGCTGCAAGCTGAATGTACAGCAATATACCTACTGTCATATGTGAGTGCAGCAGTTCCACATTTTAGACAGTGCAAATACATAGTCTCACGTGATTACAAATCAAGGCCTTCGAATGCCCATTTGCCACGATGCAGGAGTATGTTGTTAGTTAACTAGCCATAGTCAATAGCGACGCAAAACTGTACAAATGTAATAGTCAATGAATGGAGTTATAACGTTCACAACCATGGAAGATAAACTGTCCAGTAACATTACTAAGGACGAACGACTGCGAGATATGATGTGTATTGTGTACATAGTTGCATTAATAAACAATTTGTGAAACGTTTCCACAGCAGAACACTGCTGTGTGAGGGCAAACCTTCCACCTGCAACATTGCTGCATGTGAAACTTGAACTGCACAACATGCTGACTGCACCACATGCTGACTGCAGCACGTGCCCATGATCTAAAGGAGGATCTTGGAACCAATGAGATCCTGTTCAAGTACTGTGTCATAACCCCTCAAAGTTCCAGAATGGTATGAAAATGTAAGCTATTGTGGTGGTCAGGGAGAAATCCAAACCAGTCTAATTGGAATGAATGGCAGTAGAGGCATTGGAGATGCATTTCCTGCTTTACTTACGCAGGAAAATAAAGGCATGTGATAGAGTGTGCAATTTAATTATTGTCACCCTAAAATGATTGTATAAACTATTTATAGGTCTAACTTTGACATCTAAAATATATGTTGATAGACCATAAATGGAGTAATCCTTAAGGTCCAAGGAAGATATATATTATTTTCAAAGGTAGACTGGCTCTGGCAGAAAACACTCAAATCTAAATGTGAAACGATTCTCAATTGTGATATGGTTCAAGAAACAAAGCCCTTTACTTTCATATCACATAAACATAATTTCACAAATGCTAAATATACACTTACTGTTCACGGTCGTAACCGGCTTTATCACAGTTGCAACCAACATTATTTTTCAGGAAAACAGGTTTCTAGTGGCCTTCTGTTACACACAGGTGTTCGGAGCATGCTAGATAATTAGTTATCACAGGTGGTCCCTCTGTCTTCCGTAAACATGCGCTGTAACGTGGGGATATGGCCATGTGGGAACACTAACTCTATAAAGTGGTGTATCAATTTAACCTTTTGAAAATTATTTCTTGCTGATATGAAAGGTCCTTATGCTTCCAAATGTTCAGAACAAGCCGTGGCTCTTAACAAAACTCCTCCGTACAGAAGACGTCTTCATCCAATGACTCCTCTAGTGTCTAAGCCTGGGGGAGGGTTCCACTTAATTAACATATGGAATTGTTTTAAGATGGCGACACCAAAGATCATTTTGCTATTTGATTTTGACACATTAGGTATAAAAAAATAACCAAATTATTTATGAAATACTGAATTTGGCCTTACTGCTATTAGCCCATAGAAATGCATTGAACAACAGATTCATACGTGGAAAAATAGCTAGTCCCAAGAAATATTAAAAAGGAAGTTGTGTATGTCCTTTATCTGAAAGATAAGACCAGGAAACTACTTAAAAAAATGTATACATATTTAACCCGCTTTTTTTAGGCACTAAACTACCATATATACTTCCATTATTTTTCTTGTATAGGGCTATCTTCAGGCGAGTCTTGTGGGTGTCTTTGAGCAACCGACATGAACGTCTTCATGAAAAACCCACCTTTCCATAGATGGGTCATAATAGTTTGTAGGCCAAATTATTATGTTGTGTTATCATATTTTGCCTACTCCAATGTTTGTAGAATGCATACTGGCATTTGAAAAAGGGAATCCGGACATACTGTGGGCACGGGGGACATTTAAATGTAGTTGTAGATGCATGATACATTTGGAATTCCATGATCAGAACTCTATGATCAGAATACTAAAGCTGCATGAACTGTCAAGTCTAGACACAGCCTTAAATCTACAATATGTAACTTTTTGGGCAACTACCAAATTCACATAAAAAAGTGGGTTATAGATCTGTCATTCTCATTGAAAGCAAGTCCAAGAAGCAGAAGATCTGTTCTATGTACGCTATTTCTATGCCACCCATTCTTAAGTTTAGTTTTTGGGGGTATTTTACTTTTGGCTTTGAACACCAGTTTCAAACAGCTGAATAATAATTTAAAAAATGTTGGTTATGGAAAAAATATGTCACAGCGGTTTAAATGGTACAATGATTCTCTACATAGTGACTGCTTCTTTTGTTACATATACTGATATTTGGCTAACTATTAGCATTTTAGCAACCAGGAAATGGCAGAGCAATTTCTGCATATTACACCTTTAAACTGGCTGGCTAACAAACATGCTGTGCATATAACAATAAGATATTGTAAAACAATTAATTTTATCACAGCACTGGCAGACCATGGCTGATCTATACTCTCCCTAACCACTTGATCTTTTATACTGTCATAATAACAAATCATGCATTGTTATTGTCTAATTCTATGCTTGGAACCTTGTTGTGACCCAGACCGTGGTTCCCGAGTTGGAATTCCGAGTTGGATGACCGTTCAAAATATGTTTCCCAGTTGGACCTTATTGTGACCTAGGTCATAATAACAATTATGTTCCTTCTAGTATTCTAATTCTATGCTTGGAACCTTGTTGTGACCCAGACCGTGGTCTTGTGATGCCTGGACACTTTCATGTGGAAAGAAATGTATTGCTGAAAAAGAAAATCAGAGTGGACAAACGAGCCTCATTGGTTGTATTTGCCTATCTAGATATGATGACTACTCTTGCTAAAGATTACTTAATTCAACGTTAACTCAAGACCCTCTCCAGACATTATAATTAGTCTGACGGTAACATAGCTGTACAAAATAAAGATATGACATGTACACGTTCCACAATAACGTTATAGAATGATCGTAAATAGACCCACACCTGTCAATGATTTTTCATTGAAGGAAGGACTATCCTGGCTGTAGCTAATTAGCCAGTTAGCTAGCTAGCAATCCAAATGACAATCCAATTAATTATATTTTACATCTAAGACACAAAATAATATTTTTTGCTCGTTGAATTGTAAATAAAAAGAAAATCACAAACAAATTGTTGGCTGACTATCCGTCATACAGCTAACTAACTAGCTCAATCTTCTACCTAGCTATCTAAGTTAGCATTAGCAAACACAGAGAGGCCACAAGTCCCCGAGCTCACCAATTGGTCATGTCCAGGAAGAAGGCGCATCCAGCGGGGTTCAGTTGAAACCCAAGCAGTCTCTGAAACTCGGCTATGAGGATGTCTTTATCGGTGGTGCCCATGCAGCTGAATTTCTGCATAAGCTCCGGGTCCAGATCCAATTCCATGCCCTCCATCGCGGATTTCCCTGACAAGGGACAGGGTACCTTTCCTAATTTAGTCCGAGGCCTCAACCTGTCATAAAAAAACTAAACAACAACCCAAATGCGCATGACAGTGACAAATCTACGACTGATGCCGCGTTCAAACCAACAGGGAACTCGGAAATCTCCGAGGTCAGTGCGTTCAAAACAACCGGGAACTCTGGGAAAAAACTCTGGGATTTTTGTTTATTTAAAACGGTCATCAAACTCGGATTCCACATCGGGAACTTGGGCCTCTTTCTATCGCTCAGACTTTCCGACCTGAAGATCACTGATGTCATGTTTTGACCTCGTATTTTGCCGAATTCCTAATTGTTTTGAACGCGGCATAATGGTGCGTTCAAGACAACTGAGAATTCCGAACAAACAAGACTTCAAATTATGACGTCAGTGATTTTCAGGTCGGAAAGTCGAAACTCTACGAAGGTTCCCGAGTTGGAATTCCGAGTTGGATGACCGTTCAAAATATGTTTCCCAGTTGGAGCTCGTTTTTTCCACCAGAGATCCCAGTTACCGTGAACGAATTGAATTTGGAAGTCGGATATTTCCGAGTTTCCAGTTGTTTTGATCGATGTAGCGAAATAATCTGCCAACTCGGAGGTCACACCTAAAACGGTCAACTATTTGTTTTAGTTTTCGTAATAGATCAATTAATCTGTAATTAAGCTGCAACTATCAAACAACAGGTGGTGAACACAACAGATACACGCTATATTTTGTCATCGAGTTCGCGCTGCGCCAGCTCAGGCCGACCCTCTTGAACTAAGGTCGCCTACATTGCAGATGTAGCGCATTATCATATCTCAGAATAACTTTTTGCACTACAAAATTATTTCTTATGAATGCATACAGTACTCACAACATGTAATGCCAAATGGTCAATACAGAAATGTGTCATACAATTTATAAGACATTGATTCTCAGATTCTGTACCCGAATTTGCATTATTTGCAATACCGATAGTGGAGGGAGGTGGCGCTGCAGTTATTATGCGGACCCTAACGAGGACGCGTCTCCTTCTCATCTTAAAGCAGTCGTTGTTTACTTAGACTTCCGGTAAAGGGAAAGGGGTTTTCGACGTTTGGTGTAAGCTAGGCTGATCGAAATGCCGAAGTAAGTGTTTTATCTTGTGTCTCTCAGTTGCATATTTAATCTATTATGAAGGTATTTTACCTTAATGCACACTGGACATGTATATCTAATGGAGGTCAGTTAGCTAATTCAATCGGCTTCAGCCAGAGCTTCAACTCTATTGGCTGTGAAGGAAGTGTAGCATCATTCATAGCGTTCCTGTTTTGCTCCCTGATCTTACATTGATTTGGTTTTATTATGACTGCTGAATTATATACTCTGGTTTTGCCTACACTGATCAAGTTGATCTAGTGCTCAATGTTTGTTTATCCATCAGGTTTTATTGTGACTACTGTGACACTTACCTAACTCATGACTCGGTAAGTCTGCACAACATTGGTAGTAGAAGTGTTTACTGATTGCATGTGGTTGATTCTGTCTTGAAGCCACATATGATGAGTTTCTTCTCTAGCCTTACTGTAAATTCAGATTGTTGCAAGGTCAACATTGTGTCCAATGTACATTGACGACTGTAATGTGTTTGGTAGCCCTCTGTGAGGAAAACACACTGCAGTGGCCGCAAACACAAAGAAAATGTAAAAGACTATTACCAGAAATGGATGGAAGAACAAGCACAGAGCCTCATTGACAAAACAAGTGAGTAACACAAGAAAAATACATACTTTGACCTGTCTTTGTTACCTTGACGTGTTTCGGCCACGATAACCATCCTAGGTGAAAAGGGGCCGGAGGGCTAATATGTCAGGAGTTCTAACAAATTTTGTTTCTCTTAGCTGCTGCCTTCCAACAAGGGAAGATGCCCCCAACACCATTCCCAGGAGCCCCACCTCCAGGGGGTGCCATGATCCCTCCACCAAACCTCCGTAAGTGCACAAGTGCCATGTACATTTCTGTTTGTATGCGAAAAGCACATCCAAGCTCAACCAAATTCCTCAGTTGGAGTGTAAATCTTACCACTCATTTACAAAAAGGACATTATATACAAATATTTTGCTACTCATAAAGGTCTGAATTACCTAGTAGTTGTTGTTAATGATGTTTTACGAATAGATGGCCCACCACGTCCAGGGATGCTACCAACACCCCAGATGGGTGGTCCTCCAATGATGCCCATGATGGGTGGAATGGGACCACCCCCACCTGGAATGATGGGTGGTCCAGGTAGGATAACCTCAAACTGTTATTTCTGTAATGTGCATTCAGAAAGTAGTCAGACCCCTTGACTTTTTCCAACATTTTGTTATGTTACAGCCTTATTCTAAAATGTATTAAATCAATCATTTTTCTCAGCAATCTACACACAATACCTCATAATGGCAAAGCTAAAATGGAAATATCACATTTACATAAGTATTCAGACCCTTTACTCAGTACTTTGTTGAAGCAACTTCGTCAGCGATTACAGCCTCGAGTCTTATTGGGTATGATGCTACAAGCTTGGCACACCTGTATTTGGGGAGGTTCTCCCATTCTTCTCTTCAGATCCTCTCAAGCTCTGCCAGGTTGGATGGCGTGCATCGCTGCACAGCTATTTTCAGGTCTCTCCAGAGATGTTACATCGGGTTTTAGTCCTGGCTCTGGCTGGGCCACTCGAGGACATTGAGACTTGTCCCGAAGCCACTCCTGCGTTGTCTTGGCTGTCTGCTTAGGGTCGTTGTCTTGTTGGAAGGTGAACATTTGCCCCAGTCTGAGATCCGGAGCGCTCTGGAGCAGGTTTTCATCAAGGATCTCTCTGTATTTTGCTCTGTTCATCTTTGCCTCAAACCTGACTACTCTCCCAGTCCCTGCCTCTGATAAACATCCCCACAGCATGCTTCACCCTACGGTGAAGGAATGGCTTCCATCTGGCAACTTTACCATAAAGGCCTGATTGGTGGAGTGCTGCAGAGATGGTCTTTCTTGAAGGTTCTGCCATCTCCACAGAGAAACTCTGGAGCTCTGTCAGAGTGACCATCGGGTTCTTGGTCACCTCACTGACCAAAGCCTGTCTCCCCCAATTGCTCAATTTGGTAGGGCGGCCAGCTCTAGGAGGAGTCTTGGTGGTTCCAAACTGCTTCCATTTAAGAATGATGGAGGCCACTGTGTTCTTGGGGACCTTCAATGCTGCAGAAATGTTTTGGTACCCTTCCCCAGATCTGTGCAATCCTGTCTCGGAGCTCTACGGACAATTCCTTTAACCTCGTGGCTTGGTTTTTTTTCTCTGACGTGCTGTCAACTGTGGGACCTTCTATACAGTACCAGTCAAAAGTTAGGAGACACCTACTCATTCAAGGGTTTGTCTTTATTTTTACTATTTTCTACATTGTAGAATAATAGTGAAGACATAAAAACTATGAAATAACACATGGAATCATGTAGTAACCAAAAAAGTGTTAATCATATCAAAATATATTTTACATTTGAGATTCTTCAAAGTAGCCACCCTTTGCCTTGATGACAGCTTTGCACATTCTTGGCATTCTCTCAACCAGCTTCATGAGGTAGTCACCTGGAATGCATTTCAATCAATTAACAGGTGTGCCTTGTTAATTTGTGGAATTTCTTTCCTTAATACATTTGAGCCAATCAGTTGTTGTGACAAGGTAGGGGTGGTATACAGAAGATAGCCCTATTTGGTAAAAGACCAAGTCCATATTATGGAAAGAACAGCTGAAATAAGCAAAGAGAAATGACAGTCCATCATTACTTTAAGACATGAAGGTCAGTCAATGCAGAAAATGTCAAGAACTTTGAAAGTTTCTAAAAGTGCAGTCACAAAAACCATCAAGCGCAATGAAGAAACTGCCTCTCATGACGACCGCCACAGGAAAGGAAAACCCAGAGTTAGCTCTGCTGTAGAGGATACTTCATTAGAGTTACCAACCTCAAATTGCAGCCCAAATAAATGCTTCCGAGTTCAAGTAACAGACTGCGTGAATCAGGCCTTCCTTCATGGTCAAATTGCTGCAAAGAAACCACTACTAAAGGACACCAATAAGAAGAGACTTGCTTGGGCCAAGAAACACAAGCAATGGACATTAGACCGGTGGAAATTTGTCCTTTTGGTCTGAGTCCAAATGTGAGATTTTTCGTCCCAACCGCTGTGTCTTTGTGAGATGCAGATTAGGTGAACGGATGATCTCCGCATGTGTGGTTCCCACTGTGAAGCATGGAGAAGGTGGTGTGATGGTGTTGGGGTGCTTTGCTGGTGACATTGTTGGTGATTTATTTAGAATTCAAGGCACACTTAACCAACATCTGCAGCGAAATACCATCCCATCTGGTTTGCGCTTAGTGGGACGATCTGTTTGTTTTTCAACAGCCTAGGGCTAGGTTGTGTAAGGGCTATTTGACCAAGAAGAATAGTGATGTAGTGCTGCATCGGATGACCTGGCCTCCACAATCACCAGACCTCAACCCAATTGAGATAGTTTGGGATGAGTTGGACTGCAGAGTGAAGGAAAAGCAGCCAAGAAGTGCTCAGCATGTGTGCGAACTCCTTCAAGACTGTTAGAATAGAATTCCTGATGAAGCTGGTTGAGAGAATGCCAAACGTGTGCAAAGTTGTCATCAAGGCAAAGGATAGCTTCTTTGAAAAATCTAAAATAAATCTAAATCTAACTTTTTTGGGGGGGGGGTTCATGATTCCATATGTGTTATTTCAAAGTTTTGATGTTTACTATTAATTCGACATTGTAGAAAATAGTAAGAATAAAGGAAAACCCTTGAATGAGTAGGCGTCCAAACTTTTGACTGGTAGTGTAGACAGGTGTGTGCCTTTTCCAAATCATGTCCAATCAATTGAATTTACCACAGGTGAACTCCAAGTTGTAGAAAAATCTCAAGGATGATTAATGAAACAGGAGGCACCTGAGCTCAATTTCCAGTCTCATAGCAAAGGGTCTGAATACTTATGTAAATAGGGTATTTGTTTTTTATTTTTAATACATTTGCAAACATTTCTAAAATCCTGTTTTCGCATTGTCATTATGGGGTATTGTGTGTAGAATGAGGGAAAACAATTATTTAATACATTTTAGAAAAAGGCTGTAACGTTACAACATTTGGGAAAAAGTCGAGGGGTCTGCATAATTTCTGAATGCACTGTACATACATAGACTCAAACAAGTGACGAATGTGCTTCGGAGTTTGCCAGTATTGAGAAAACATACCATCTAAAACAAAATACTATCATCTGAAAACAGGAATGACTCAAACCATAACCTGTAAATGCTTTCTTTCCTTCATTCTCAGGTATGCGACCTCCAATGGGTGGCCGAATGCAGATGATGCCTGGACATCACATGATGCGACCTCCCGGTCATCCAATGATGATGCGGCCAATGATGGCACGGCCAGACCGATAAACTCTCCACTCCTCCCTCAAACACACACTGTGGGTTTGTTCCACATGATCACTAAATCTTAGGTTCTCACTTCTCCCCTAAAGTCATTTGATTAGGGAAATCTATGGTTGATTAAGTTGGTCTAAAGCATTTAATGAAGTCGCTGACAAGTGCCACAGTCCCTTATATTTAGCCACTTGATCGTAGAAACATTGTTAATTTTATGTCAAACTACCAAGTAGATTTGAAGGTGAGTAAGAGATTCCGTGGAACTAACCTTTTGGCAAATCCCTCCCCACTCTACATCTGTCTCTAGGACTTAACTTTACATAATACTGTTTTGGTCATCTTGCCTTTGCTGTCCTCCCACCCATTTTCCCTGGATGGATTTCATTTTTATTATGCTACAGATTTTATAATGATCCCCTCTGCTTATTCCAATTTTCCCTGCCCATCCTTGTTAGTTTGGTGTCTTGGCACATGCTAAAGACAAAACAGGAACATATGAGGAGGTTGTTGAATGTGTTTTTGTCATTCACATAGAGGCGTATTAAGGTCTGTTTTTAGTTGGCAGTGCCATTCGGATGAAGCATTGTATCAACAGTTTTTTTGTAAACATTTTTAAAACAATTTTTATGAGCTGATGCTATTGACTGTGCATTCATTTTATGACGGTCTATTAAACGAAAATGATAACTTATTTGTCTGGTCGATAAGGTTTTCCGTCTCTTTGAACAGTTATATTTTATATCTCTTGCTGTTCGTTATAAATTCAGCAGATGGCGCTAACGCAATGTGTCAAAGCATGTCTTTGCTATGTCTTATGGGAAAAATACAATTACACAAATTGCCCGTGGTGAATAAGGGTAGTTTTTCATTTCGCTGAAGATGAGAGGTGGAGTGGAATGTGAAGAGAATATGCCTATACGCTAGCTAGCTACAAATAAATAGTTTAGCTAGGTTATTCTCACCAACACCGCAATGGCAGGAATAATCAAAAAGCAAATATTGAAACATTTGTCCAGGTAAGAAAGATTGCTAGCTAGCTTGGCTAACGTTAGCTAGCCATCTGCTTTAAGCTTGGATGGGCCAGCTAGGTGTAATACTAGGTTGGCATGTCAACCAAAAGATGTCCAGATAGAAGGATATTCATGATTTGTTACACAGCCCACTAGTTGTCTTTTGTGTTGGATAAATCTCTCAAGCTAGTAGTGCAACACCAAGCAAAGCTGATGCATAGTCTCGCGTGCGAACAGACGTTTTCGTGGAAGATTTTATTAATGTCAGTCACCTTACATAATGAATCAATACTGCCGACTGTAAATAAACGAATCCAGCATGATGTTACCATTTCTCAGGAGTGTGACTGTGTAATAGAGCATGAATGGACTGGAACCTATTATATTTAACGTTACCTTCAAGTGTTCTGCTTGGACCTCATCACCGTCAGTCATGTAACAGACATGCAGACTTTTCAGGACCGGCCAGCAGTGAGTGTCTATGGACGGGACAGCAGTAATTTTATAGGCACAGTATAAGCTCCTGAATGGGGCTTAAACAATTGTGTACAAAATATATATATATTTTTAGAAAAGATTACCGAGTTCCGAACCTGTAGTTACAGCCATGAGTGGAGCCACTCCGTATTGAGAACAATGAAGCTCAGGTGGCTTCAGGACTATTCATAAATTCCTGTCCCTCGTTAGAGTCAAGTCAGGTTATGAGAGCAATTGCTGACTGTGGGTGTCATTTCAAGTCAGCGATGAACGGCCATCAGCCCTTCCTTCAGTGTAATTTGTCCTCACTTACAGTGGTTTGAATAACTTGGCATTACACCTCACAAGGATCTCATCATGAGATAGAATTAAAATCAGTTGGTGTGCCTGCCTGCTGGAGTGTAGTGCTGCTGCTGTGCTATTTTGAGAAGATGGTCCAATTTTGGGCTTTTGTTGACAGATGAGGATGTGAATTTTACATGTTTGTGTACTTCCATTATTTCTCTCTCTCTCGTACTCAAATAATAAGAAAATAGGTGTGTCTTGACCACCATTTGCCTCATGCAGCGCGACACATCTCCTTCGCATAGAGTTAATCAGGCTGTTGATTTTGGGCTGTGGAATGTTATCCCACTCTTCAATGGCTGTGTGAAGTTGCTGGATATTGGATGGAACTGGAATACACTGTCGTACACGTTGATCCTGAGCATCTCAAACATGCTCAATGAGGGACAAGTCTAGTGAGTATGCAGGCCATGGAAGAACTGGGACATTTTCAGCTTCCAGGAATTATGTAGGGATCCTTGACATGGGGTCGTGCATTATCATGCTGAAACATGAAGTGATAGTGGCGGATGAATGACACGACAATGGACCTCGGGATCCCATCACGGCATCTCTGCATTCAAATTGCCATCGATAAAATACAATTGTGTTCGTTGTCCATAGCTTATGCCTGCCCATACCATACCCCACTGCGCTGCTCTACCTTCTTAAAAGCATTATCAACAAGGCAGGTCCTACAGGCTCTAGTTTTGTCACACCATCCAGGGAAAATGCAGCAGCTACTCTTTCTGGGGTCTGGCAAAATTAAGCCAGTTATGAATGTATTGTAGTGTTTTTTAAATTGTATAACAGATTTCACAACACACTAAGTGAAGTGTTTATCCTCAAGCCCCTATTCCACCACACATCAACAGCACAAAATCCATGTGTATGTGTGTGTATAGTGCGTTTGTTATCGTGTGGGTATGCATGTGTCTGTGCCTATGCTTGTTGCTTCACAGTCCCCGCTGTTCTATAAGGTGTATTATCTGTTTTGTAATATCTGATTCTACTGCTTGCATCCGTTACCTGATGTGGAATAGAGTTCCATGTACAGTTGTGGCCAAAAGTTTTGAGAAGGACACAAATATTAATTTTAACATAGTCTGCTGCCTCAGTTTGTATGATGGCAATTTGCATATACTCCAGAATGTTATGTAGAGCGATCAGATGAATTGCAATTAATTGCAAAGTCCCTCTTTGCCATGCAAATGAACTGAATCCCCCAAAAACATTTCCACTGCATTTTAGCCCTGCCACAAAAGGACCAGCTAACATCATGTCAGTGATTCTCTCATTAACACAGGTGTGAGTGTTGACGAGGACAAGGCTGGAGATCACTGTCATGCTGATTGAGTTCGAATAACAAATCAAATTTAATTATATAGCCTTTCTTACATCAACTGATGCCACAAATTGCTGTACAGAAACCCAGCCTAAAACCCCAAACAGCAAGCAATGCAGGTGTAGAAGTACAGACTGAAGGCTTCAAAAGGAGGGTGGTGCTTGGAATCATTGTTCTTCCTCTGTCAACCATGGTTACCTGCAAGGAAACATGTGCCGTCATCATTGCTTTGCACAAAAGGGCATCACAGGCAAGGCTATTGCTGCCAGTAAGATTGCACCTAAATCAACCATTTATCGGATCATCAAGAACTTCAAGGAGAGCGGTTAAATTGTTGTGAAGAAGGCTTCAGGGCGCCCAAGAAAGTCCAGCAAGCGCCAGGACCGTCTCCTAAATTTGATTCAACTGCGGGATCGGGGCACCACCAGTACAAAGCTTGCTCAGCAATGGCAGCAGGCAGGTGTGAGTGCTAGAGGTTGACAGATTTATGATTTTTCAATGCCGACACCGATTATTGGAGGACAAAAAAAAAAGCAGATTCCGATTAATTAAAATATATATTTTATTTGTATTTGTAATAATGACAATTACAACAATACTGAAGGAATACTTATTTCAACTTAATACATCAATAAAATCAATTTAGCCTCAAATAAATAATGAAACATGTTCAATTTGGTTTAAATAATGCAAAAACAAAGTGTTGGAGAAGAAATTAAAAGTGCAATAGAACATGAGAACATATGAAAGCTGGTGGTTCCTTTTTAACATGAGTCTTCAATATTCCCAGGTAAGAAGTTTTTAGGTTGTAGTTATTATAAGAATTATAGGACTATTTCTCTCTATACCATTTTGTATTTCATATACCTTTGACTATTGGATGTTCTTATAGGCACTTTAGTATTGCCAGTGTAACAGTATAGCTTCCGTTCCTCTCCTTGCCCCTACCTGGGCTCGAACCAGGAACACATCGACAACAGCCACCCTCGAAGCATCGTTACCCATCACTCTACAAAAGTTGCGGCCCTTGCAGGGCAAGGAAAACAACTACTTCAAGGTTTCAGAGCGAGTGATGTCACCGATTGAAACGCTATCAGCGCGCACCCCGCTAATTAGCTAGCCATTTCACATCAGTTACACCAGCCTAATCTCGGGAGTTGATAGCCTTGAAGTCATAAACATCTCAATGCTTGAAGCACAGCGAAGAGCTGCTGGCAAATGCATGAAAGTGCTGTTTGAATGAATGCTTGCGAGCCTGCTGCTACCTACCAGTCAGACTGCTCTATCAAATATCAAATAATATACTTAATTACAACATATACTAACACACAGAAATACAAGCCTTAGTTTCTGGATTTGACCATATTAATGACTTTATTCTTTCAATTAAATACGGAACCGTTCCGTATTTTTATCTAACGGGTGGCATCCATAAGTCTAAATATTCCTGTTACATTGCACAACCTTCAATGTTATGTCATAATTACGTAACATTCTGGCAAATTATTTTGCAACGAGCCAGGCGGCCCAAACTGTTGCATATACCCTGACTTTGCGTGCAATGAACGCAAGAGAAGTGACACAATTTCCCTAGTTTAATATTGCCTGCTAACCTGGATTTCTTTTAACTAAATATGCAGGTTTAAAAATATGTACTTCTGTGTATTGATTTCAAGAAAGGCATTGATGTTTATAGTTAGGTACATTCGTGCAACGATTGTGCTTTTTTCGCAAATACGCTTTTGATAAGTCATCCCCCGTTTGGTGAAGTTGGTCTTCACACAGTTCGCAACGAGCCAGGCGGCCCAAACTGCTGCATATAGCCTGACTGTTGCACAGAACGCAAGAGAAATGACACAATTACCCTAGTTAAAAGAAATGCATGTTAGCAGGCAATATTAACTAAATATGCAGGTTTAAAAAATATATACTTGTGTATTGATTTTAAGAAAGGCGTTGATGTTTATGGTTAGGTACACATTGGTGCAACGACAGTGCTTTTTCGCGAATGCGCTTGTTAAATAACCTTTTGGCTAAGTAGGCTATGATTCAATGAAATTAACAGGCACCGCATCGATTATATGCAACGCAGGACAAGCTAGATAAACTAGTAATATCATCAACCATGTGTAGTTAACTAGTGATTATGTTAAGATTGATTGTTTTTTTATAAGATACGTTAAATAGCACCTTACCTTGGCTCCTTGCTGCACTCGCATAACAGGTAGTCAGCCTGCCATGCAGTCTCCTCGTGGAGTGCAATGTAATCGGCCATAATCGGTGTCCAACAATGGAGATTACCGATTGTTATGATAACTTGAAATCGGCCCTAATTAATCGGCCATTCCGATTAAATCGGTCGACCTCTGAGTGTGAGTGCATCTGCACGCACAGTGAAGCAAAGACTTTGAGGATGGCCTGGTGTCAAGAAGGGCAGCAAAGAAGCCACTTCTCTCCAGGAAAACATCAAGGACAGACTAATATTCTGCAAAAGGTACAGTGATTGGACTGCTGAGAACTGGGCTAAAGTCATTTTCTCTGATGAATCCCCTTTCCGATTGTTTGGGACATCTGTAAAAAGCTTGTCTGGAGAAGACTTGGGAACTGTGAAGAGACCTCTGGTGGCATGTCTTGTGGTATATATATATATATATATATATATATATGAGTGTCTGAGATTTGTGGTAGTTGTTTAAACAGACAGCTCGGTGCTTTCAACATGTCAATACCGCTCACAAATACAAGTAGTGGTGAAGTCGATCTCTCCTCCACTTTGAGCCAGGATAGATTTACATTAAAGTTTGCTCTCTATGTACATCCAAGGGCCAGCCATGCAGCCCTGTTCTGAGCCAATTGCAGTTTTACTAACTCCCTCCTTGTAGCACCTGACCACATGTCTGAACAGTTGTCCAGGTACGACAAAACTAGAGCCTGTAGGACCTGCCTTGTTGATTGTGCAGTTAAGAAGGTAGAGCAGCGCTTTATTATGGACAGACTTCTCCCCATCTTAGCATTGTATTGTCCCTAATACAATGATTTTGAAATATTTAGGACTAACTTATTCCTTGCCACCCATTCTGAAACTGAGGCTCTTTGTTAAGTGGCATTACTCAATGCCAGTGGCATGTCGTTAATAAAGTTTGAAAAAAGTAAGGGGCCTAGACAGCTGCCCTGGGGAATTCCTGATTCTACCTGGATTATGTTGCAGAGGCTTCCATTAAAGAACACCCTCTGTGTTCTGTTAAACAGGTAACTCTTTATCCACAATAAAGCAGGGGATGTAGAGCCATAACACATGAGTTTTTCCAGCAGTAGACTCAGATCGATAATGTCAAAAGCAGCACTAAAGTCTAACAAAACAGCCCTCACATTCTTTTTATCATCAATTTCTCTCAGCCAATAATCAGTCATTTGTGTAAGTGCTGTGCTTGTTGAATGTCCTTCCCTATAATCGTCTTGAAAGTCTTTTGTTAATTTGTTTACTGTAAAATAGCATTGTATCTGGTCAAAGACAAATTTTCCCAGAATTTTACTAAGGGTTGGTAACAGACTGATTGGTCTGAATTTTGAGCCAGTAAATGGGGCTTTACTATTCTTAGGTAGTGGAATTACTTTTGCTTCCCTCAAGGCATGAGGGCACACACTTTCTAGTAGGCTTAAATTGAAGACATGGCAAATAGGAGTGGCAATATCGTCCGCTATTATCCTCAGTAATTTTCCATCAAAGTTGTCAAGTCTTCGGTAGTTTGTCATTGTTGATAGACAACCATTTTTCAACCTCTTCCACACTCACTTTACGTAATTCAAATTACAATTTTTGTCTTTCATAATTTGGTCAGATATACTTGGATGTGTAGTGTCAGCATTTGTTGCTGGTATGTCATGCTTAAGTTTGCTAGTCTTGCCAATGAAAAAATCATTAAAGTACTTGGCAATATCAGTCGGTTGGAGGCGGCTTATGGTAGATAAATTAACATTCAGTTCTCTGGTGACAGCTACGGTGGAGATTGCTGCAGTTAGCATGCCAATTGCACGCTCCCTCAAAGCTTGCATGCACACTAACAGGGATGTAAACAGATGTGTGTACAAAATGTGAGAGAAATAAGCTTTTTGTGCATATGGAAAATTTATTGGATCTTTTATTTCAGCTCATGAAACATGGGACCAACACTTTACATGTTGAGTTTATATTTTTGTTCAGTACATGTTTAGGAGGGGGTTATAGCGTAGCCTAACCAATTCTAAATGGCACTAGCAGTTCACAAAGTAGCTTAAGCTGATTTGCTTCAAAACTGCAGCTCGTTGTTGAAACACATTTTCTTACTTTAGTCAACCAGTCCGTTTTGAATTTGTAAAAAAAAAAAAATCGCAAGGAATGTAGCTCGTGTATCCCATCAGTTAGATACGTTTTTATATGCATTTATTTCTGTAGGCCTAACGGGAGCTTGTGTGCACTCAGCACGCGTGTGGAGAGCTTTCAGAACGCAATTGAGTGAATGAGACACTGAGGGGAAAGGGAATTTAGGGAGAAGAACAGTGTGATGCTTGGAATAGATTAGAGAAGGTTACTCATACTGTCGTGGTTGTGTGTATCAGACAATAGCCATAGGGAAGGCTAGGCTGCATCCCACTTATTGAAGCCACTACGTAGGCTTACAAAGTCATCTGTCTTTAAATGTAGCCTACAGATGCACACCTTTGCATTTAGAGTTACGTAGAAGCGTCAAGCTTTTGTTTGCAGCAATACCGGTTTAGGTCTAACTCTTGACAGTTCTCTCTCTTCTTGCATGCCTGGCAATTACTCTCACTCTGTCAGTAAGGGAAGGGTTTTTGTGGTGAAATTTGTTGAGATCTCACTCTGCTCCGCTGTATGGGGCAAAGGCTAAGAGGCATTGGCCTAACTCCAGTATGTCAGTTTGACACATGTTTTGCTTTGCTCTGTTGCTCCAATTGTGGTGACTGTTAAATAAATTATATTGTTCACTAGATAGGAGGTAACAGAGCAAATTCACAATGGCATTGAGAGCATACTGTAGCCTCTCAATTGCATTCTGACAAATGGTAAATATCCTAACCTTTATTCCCTGTTATGGGACAAAATTAGAATTATGGTTTATTCGTTGATTTTGTCTTTGGTAATTAGCCTGAAGAGCTCCGGGTCTTCTATCCAACTGACGCTTCTCCCTCCCTGTACTATGACATTCGGCTATCATTATCAACACTGACTATCAGCTGTGGAAAACCATTGCCTAAGTCAAGACCTGCAACCCTACATTTTGTTTTGTTTTTCAAGCTTCTTTGAGATTTTCTTTGTAACAAAAAGCGGGAAATAAAATACATCTGTTATTATTGGTAATTGTATTCAGCCTTTGGTTTGGCTTAGGGCTTTATTTCGCCAGAGACACAATGTTGCTTTGGATTGTAGCTTCTTCAAGACTGTGAGTGCATTATGACACATGGCCTGCATTAGGTATGACTGTTTCATTCCCCCTCCTTGCATAAACTATAATAAGGACTTGTCAGAAAACATAACTCTCTTGGAATGTTAGCACACAAGAGAAACTGTGCTAGAATAGAATAGCTAGCCTTGCCGTTTCAGTGCTGCAAGTGTTTGGAAGATGCAGACATCATGTTTGAGTTTGTTCTCTAGGTCAGTTCCATGTTACCCACTTAGCAACTCCCTGGCCCTGCGGAACTGCCCAACCCAGTCAGCTGTCTTGTGGCACTGTTTTGTTGGCCAAACCGAGTGGTCAACATCAGTGCTCAATTCTGTTATGTCCAATTTCCACCCAATCCATTCCTTAACTCTCACTCAATCATGGTCTTTCTCTGGGAAGAATGACAACAGAATCAAAATCACCAGGCTTTACCAAGCGCTGGACACATCACCGTTAGTGACAGGCTCTGTTACTGATATGACCGGGAGCCCTGTTTTGGCTGTGCATATCATATAAAATAGGAAGATAACATCTTGGCCTAAAATTGACCAAATCTAGGCCCTATGTGGCAAAAGATCGGTAGAAAGGGATATGACAAGTGTTAAACCTTGGCTATATCAAAATGTTGCTTTTTTTGACCACTCCACGTTCCTCAGCAATATTCCTTGTCTTCAACCCCATTGGACATGAGACTATTGAAAACACTGACTAGCACTGTACTGAAAACAGCTAAACAGCATCCTTTCCAGCTCCTCATGAGTTGTTCTGGAGTATTTCGATTTTGAGAAGAGGGAGGATTGACATACTTCCCTGGATTTTACATGGGGCCTGTGAGCAACAAGCATCAAGTGAAACACTCGAGTTGTGTTCAAAGCTTAACCCTCAGGTAGTTTGTGTGGACTTCATGGTGGACTCCCACACACAGTAGTACTAAACAGGAGCTGCTCTCCCACAGCAAGCGTTAATGGGGTGCTCAGCAGTGTGTGGCTGGTTGGCTTCCCTCTGTTTGAGAGAATGCCCTGAAGTCGACGTCTGTTATGAAGGGATTTGAGAGACTAGTTTAGGAAAATATCTCCTCCATCTTACCTGACACCCTAGATCCACAACAATTTGCATACCACCCCAACAGATTAATGGATGACACAATAACCATTGCACTGCCCTAACCCACCTGGACATACCTATCTAAGAATGCTGTTCATCGACTACAGCTCAGCCTTCAACACCATAGTGCCCCGCCAAGCTCATCACTAAGCTCAGGGTCCTGGGTCTGAACCCCTCCATGTGAAACTGGATCCTGGACTTCCTGACGGGCTGACCTCAGGTGGTGAAGGTAGGCAACAACACCTCTGCCACACTGATCCTCAACACGGTAGCCCCACAGGGGTGCATGCTCAGCCCCCTCCTGTACTTCCTGTTCACCCATGACGGCGTAGCCATGCACATCTCCAACTCAATCATCAACTTTGCTGACGACATTGTTGGCCTGATTACCAACAACGATGAGACGGCTTACAGGGAGGAGGTGAGAGCCCTGGCAGAGTGGTGCCAGGAAAATAACCTCTCCTTCAATGTCAACAAAAGGAAGGAGCTGATTGTGGACTACAGGAGACAGCAGAGAGAGCACGCCCCAATCCACATCGACGGGCCGCAGTGGAGAGGGTTAAAAGCTTCAAGTTCCTTTGCGTGGACTTCACTGAGGACCTGAAATTATCCCATCACACCTACAGTGTGGTGAAGAAGGCACAACAGCGCCTCTTCAACCTCAGGAGGCTGAAGAAATTTAACTTGGCCCCTAAGACCCTCACAAACTTCTACAAATCCACCATTGAGAGCATTCTGTCCGGATGTATGCCTGGTATGGCATTTGCATTGTCCTCAACCGCAGGGCTCCCCAGAGAGTGGTGCGGTCAGCTGCTAAACTGTGTACGCAGCCATTAAAATTTGAGTTAGCATAGGATCTCTGCAGGCTATGAACACATCTGTGAGTGATCACTGTCCATGATGTGCCTTGATCCTGGTTGATGGACAAGGGAAGCTCACTTTGCTATGATGACAGCTCACTTTGGAACTTAAACCTGGTTTTACGCAGCATATTTCATACTGACTGGTAGATGGCTTGAAACCTTTATTAAAATATTTTTTTTAAATCAAAGACAAATATCACTTTTCCAGGATACATTTTGTTCTCCCTTTCATTCATAGCCAGGCCATTATGTGTTGAATAAGCCCTCGAATTGTTGTACCTCAAAACAATGCTAATCCCCAAAACATTGCTGTGGCCTAGTTTTAATGAATACCCTGATGGTTTGTATGGTGTTTGACTACAGCCTATTTATTCTTTTCACCAGAATATATTAAAATGCACTGCATTGTTAAAAGGGTTGGATCCCCAGCTAGGATGTGTTGGAGGCTGTGTTTTGAATACCTTTTTTCCCCTCTTCTCATTATTGATCTGGGTTAGTGTACATCAAAGCTACTGAGTGTGCAGGCTTTTGTCCAGCCCTGCTATAAAGGATGGAACAAAATCATACATACCCAGTAGCTCTAATATAATAATATAATTTATTCAACTTTTAAAGTGGTATTCATTAGATAAAGAAATCTCAAAGCGCTGTAAAGCAACAACAAAAAGCAAGATATTTAAAAACAAGATCATTAATCATCATGTGTAGCACAAGAGACTGAAGTTTGAGAAAGTTCATGGCTTGATTGAGGTCAGCGGAGGGAGGAGGTGGTCAAAGGGGAGACGTGTAGGGTAACAGTCTATTTTCAGACATGGACATTTCATTATGGGTTGCTAAAGTGTTGTGTGGAATGAAAGTAGTCCTTTTAACCTAATAAAAACAGTTATGTAAGAATGGGGTTTGTGTAGTAGGCCTAATGCATTATCACAGTTTATTGACTATATGCCTGGCGTGCCAATATTGTTCTTCTCGGACCATATTTATTATATTTCAAAACTCAAGCTTTGATTACAAAATATATCAGTTGGTGTAGCACTTGCGAAGCACAGATGAGCATAAATTGCAATAATTTGTTTTTTTTATTTTACTGGACTGCTGGTACCTGCATCTGATGGTCATGGTGCTTTCAAGATGACTGGGAACACAGAAAAAAAACAAGTTCCCAGTGGTTTTGAACACAACATTAGTCTCAGCGGAGGGAGGGAGAGAGCAGCAGAGGATCCGATCCGCCTCTCATGGTCCCTGTTCTGTCCTTCCTTTCCTCCAGTGAGACTGACCAGAGAGAGGGGACACCGTCTTCCACCTGATGGCAAAACTCAAGTCGCACCGCATCTGCCTCATGCATAAATTCCTGTTGTTTTCCTTTGACCAGAGAAAGTGAAATATTCCTCGAAGTTAAAATAAACACAACAGGCTGCTAATAATAATAATAATAAAAACACATGGCTATCGATACACTTAGCTACTCATTCATTGTAGCTCCAGCGCGAGTGGAAATAGGGATTTTATAATAGTGTTGAATTTAAACACTAGTGCTGAATAAAACAATTCAACATGAGCGCACTCATAAAAACAGCATCTCTTTGCTGTATTCTTTGGCACTCTCTCTGTGGTCATGGTTTTAAAAGTTATTAAATCTTACGTAGGCTAGTATTAAACTGCTGTGGCCGAGGTCGTGGAAGTTCCGTAGGTGATTTGGGCTATCTGATTGGCCAGCGCAGTAGGCGCACTCGATTTAGCCAATTATCTCCCGGTCCGCGGAGTTTGTTTTTTTAACAAATGAAATGGTTTAAAATGGGAACACTTTGCTTACCCACTGTGCAGGGCTTCTGAATCAAGTGCACCTACCGCCAACAGCGCAACCCCTGCCACAAAAAAGGAGCACAAGCCTTTATCACAGCTGTTACCGTTGGCTTTTCTACAGAAATGTTTGGTGATGGACTAGGAATGCCTTGAAGATTGACCAATCGATTGTGATCGAACGGTTGGTGACCACTTCTTCTAGAGTCAATGACAAACCAGTATTGTGACTGGGATATAGATTAGGAGGAATGGTTGAGGTGGTGGAGTGGTTCACCTGTTCACCTTAGCTTAGCAATCGTTAACGTAGGCTGACAGAGGATACATCACTGTTATTTATAGGGCATTTCCATCTTAAAAGGACCCATGAGCATCAATAGGTAAAGTTCATAGGAGCATGTTAATATGGGTGTCAAATTTAAGCTAAGAGCCTATACTTTTGACATTTAAGGAATATACACATTTTTCTACCATTTCCCATCTTAAAAATGTGGAATAATACAGAATTGTGAGAATCGCATTGCATATTGTATCAGCACCTTAGCACCATGATAATATTGTATTGTGAGGTCCCTGGGGGCGTTCTTCTCGTATCACAAAATTGAGATCCGTATCGAATAGGATTCATTAAATTCTTACCCGTAACCTGTCTCCAACAAAATCCGGGCATTACATTTTTAAAAAAAAATATTCAATTTGGATCCGAGGTGATCCAGATCCGATTAGGGTGACCACAAGTCCCGGATTGTGCAGGACAGTCCTGCATTTTGGCTCTGCGTCCCGCAACCAAACAATCATGTCCCGCATTCTATCAACAAATTCAGACACCACTCTATGAGAATAAATGGTTCATTTGTCCCGAATTTCAGTCATACATTCCGACCTGCCCCTTGCAGTCACGTTGCGTTTATGAAAATACATATATCATAAGGATGTGGTAGACTAAGCCTGCTGGTGAAGCCCAGTTCTCCAGTTGTTGTTGTTGATCTGATATTCTGCGCAGCGCAAGACAAAAAGTAATGTCATTGGCCTATCGCCAACCAATCATATTTCTCAAACCGTTTCGGGCTTAATTTCAGCCAAACTTGGAGAGGACAGTTAGGCCTAATTACTTACAAAAATGAGATTTCCTTTATATAAAACTTTAACTCAGTAAATCTTAGAAATGGTTGCATTTTATATTTTGGTTCAGTATCGATAACAGTAGACTGAAAGATATGTAATTTCATCAAACTTTTGAGGCTCCCGATGCTCATTCAACAAATGTTCTGCTGCTTCACTAAATTAAATCCCGCTTTAAGAGTCTCCCTTCCTAACTGTTTTACATTGACTGAGACCAATCAGAAATTTCCCTGGCCAAATATTTGCAGATTTTGTGGTCTCCCATTTCTGCATCACCAAATTTTGCGCAGGCAAAAGAGTAAGCTAGGTGTGCTTCAATTGCTAATTCTTTGCGCGGACTGCAGGAGCCTTGCTCCGTCACTTCTCACAATGGTGCTTGTTTAGTAAAGTTTAGATCAAAGCTGAATCAATGTCTTGTAAGATCACATAATGATTCATTAGTATTTGACATAACATATCCAAATGTATGATAGGGCTGATGACCCAATTTAGTCGACTGATCAATTGTTTGGTTGATAGGCTGTTGGTTGACCAAGATTTTTTTTTAGTCGAGCAATATAAAAAATATATATCATGGTGTACAAGTAAGCTGTCTGATTAGCTCCTGTCTGAGTGGACTAATCCATTGTGAGGCCCTGCCGGATGGCACAGTCCATCACTCTAAGACATGTGCTACTAAAATTCTATATGGTTATATTACGTAAGAACAATGGTGCAACACTAATAAAAATAATATTTTATAACATGCGCTTTCTCCCGTGTTGGATAGTGGTCACTGTCCGCGGTTCTGAAACACCTCAGTGCGCTATTGAATTGGCGCCTTTTCCTAGACAACGTTGCTTTGTGTATAGAAGTTAACCAGCATATTGGTGTTGAGAACAATGAGGCAGCTGCAGAATGAGGAGATGAGAAAAACAGCCCTTTTGTTATTGTCTAAGAAAAGTGAGCAGAGAGGAAACCTCAACTTAATTAGGTCTATAATCAAAAGCCTAACTGTTAAATGTGCCTGGCTTTATGACCGTTTGAGTGTTTTAAGCCTCACCCAACTACAGTGACTTCCAAAAGTATTCACCCCCTTGGCATTTGTCTTATTTCGTTGCATTATAACCTGTCATTTAAATGAATTTTCATTTGGATTTCATTTAACTTTTTTGGGATAGGGGGCAGTATTCGGAAGTTAGGATGACTGAGGTGCCCAAAGTAAACTGCCTGTTACTCAGGCCCAGAAGCTAGAAGCAAACTGGAAACCATTTATCCGGAGGCTGCATTCATTGTAGCTGGGGATTTTAACAAGGCTAATCTGAAAACAAGACTCCCCAAATTTTATCAGCATATCGATTGCGCAACCAGGGGTGGAAAGACCTTGGATCATTGTTACTCTAACTTCCGCGACGCATATAAGGCCCTGCCCCACCCCCTTTCGGAAAAGCTGACCACGACTCCATTTTGTTGATCCCTGCCTACAGACAGAAACTAAAACAAGAGGCTCCCACGCTGAGGTCTGTCCAACGCTGGTCCGACCAAGCTGACTCCACACTCCAAGACTGCTTCCATCACGTGGACTGGGAGATGTTTCGTATTGCGTCAGACAACAACATTGACGAATACGCTGATTCGGTGTGCGAGTTCATTAGAACGTGCGTTGAAGATGTCGTTCCCATAGCAACGATTAAAACATTCCCTAACCAGAAACCGTGGATTGATGGCAGCATTCGTGTGAAACTGAAAGCGCGAACCACTGCTTTTAATCAGGGCAAGGTGTCTGGTAACATGACCGAATACAAACAGTGCAGCTATTCCCTCCGCAAGGCTATCAAACAAGCTAAGCGTCAGTACAGAGACAAAGTAGAATCTCAATTCAACGGCTCAGACACAAGAGGCATGTGGCAGGGTCTACAGTCAATCACGGACTACAGGAAGAAATCCAGCCCAGTCACGGACCAGGATGTCCTGCTCCCAGGCAGACTAAATAACTTTTTTGCCCGCTTTGAGGACAATACAGTGCCACTGACACGGCCTGCAACGAAAACTTGCGGTCTCTCCTTCACTGCAGCCGAGGTGAGTAAGACATTTAAACGTGTTAACCCTCGCAAGGCTGCAGGCCCAGACGGCATCCCCAGCCGCGCCCTCAGAGCATGCGCAGATCAGCTGGCCGGTGTGTTTACGGACATATTCAATCAATCCCTATACCAGTCTGCTGTTCCCACATGCTTCAAGAGGGCCACCATAATTCCTGTTCCCAAGAAAGCTAAGGTAACTGAGCTAAACGACTACCGCCCCGTAGCACTCACTTCCGTCATCATGAAGTGCTTTGAGAGACTAGTCAAGGACCATATCACCTCCACCCTACCTGACACCCTAGACCCACTCCAATTTGCTTACCGCCCAAATAGGTCCACAGACGATGCAATCTCAACCACACTGCACACTGCCCTAACCCATCTGGACAAGAGGAATACCTATGTGAGAATGCTGTTCATTGACTACAGCTCGGCATTCAACACCATAGTACCCTCCAAGCTCGTCATCAAGCTCGAGACCCTGGGTCTCGACCCCGCCCTGTGCAACTGGGTACTGGACTTCCTGACGGGCCGCCCCCAGGTGGTGAGGGTAGGCAACAACATCTCCTCCCCGCTGATCCTCAACACTGGGGCCCCACAAGGGTGCGTTCTGAGCCCTCTCCTGTACTCCCTGTTCACCCACGACTGCGTGGCCACGCACGCCTCCAACTCAATCATCAAGTTTGCGGACGACACAACAGTGGTAGGCTTGATTACCAACAACGACGAGACGGCCTACAGGGAGGAGGTGAGGGCCCTCGGAGTGTGGTGTCAGGAAAATAACCTCACACTCAACGTCAACAAAACTAAGGAGATGATTGTGGACTTCAGGAAACAGCAGAGGGAACACCCCCCTATCCACATCGATGGAACAGTAGTGGAGAGGGTAGCAAGTTTTAAGTTCCTCGGCATACACATCACAGACAAACTGAATTGGTCCACTCACACAGACAGCATTGTGAAGAAGGCGCAGCAGCGCCTCTTCAACCTCAGGAGGCTGAAGAAATTCGGCTTGTCACCAAAAGCACTCACAAACTTCTACAGATGCACAATCGAGAGCATCCTGGCGGGCTGTATCACCGCCTGGTACGGCAACTGCTCCGCCCTCAACCGTAAGGCTCTCCAGAGGGTAGTGAGGTCTGCACAACGCATCACCGGCGGCAAACTACCTGCCCTCCAGGACACCTACACCACCCGATGTCACAGGAAGGCCATAAAGATCATCAAGGACATCAACCACCCGAGCCACTGCCTGTTCACCCCGCTATCATCCAGAAGGCGAGGTCAGTACAGGTGCATCAAAGCTGGGACAGAGAGACTGAAAAACAGCTTCTATCTCAAGGCTATCAGACTGTTAAACAGCCACCACTAACATTGAGTGGCTGCTGCCAACACACTGACACTGACTCAACTCCAGCCACTTTAATAATGGGAATTGATGGGAAATGATGTAAATATATCACTAGCCACTTTAAACAATGCTACCTTATATAATGTTACTTACCCTACATTATTCATCTCATATGCATACGTATATACTGTACTCTATATCATCGACTGTATCCTTATGTAATACATGTATCACTAGCCACTTTAACTATGCCACTTTGTTTACATACTCATCTCATATGTATATACTGTACTCGATACAATCTACTGTATCTGCCTATGCTGCTCTGTACCATCACTCATTCATATATCCTTCTGTACATATTCTTTATCCCCTCACACTGTGTACAAGACAGTAGTTTTGGAATTGTTAGTTAGATTACTTGTTGGTTATTACTGCATTGTCGGAACTAGAAGCACAAGCATTTCGCTACACTCGCATTAACATCTGCTAACCATGTGTATGTGACAAATAAATTTGATTTGATTTGATTTAGGATATGCATATAATTGGTAGATTTGGATAGAAAACACTAAAGTTTCCAAAACTGTTAAAATAATGTCTGAGTATAACAGAACTGATATGGTACGTGAAAACCTGAGGAAAATCCATCCAGGAAGTGGGATATTTTTGATGTGGGTACTTTTATATTGAATGCCTATACAGTATGTAATGGGTTAGGACCCAGATTGCAGTTCCTATGGTTTCCACTAGATGTCAACAGTCTTTAGATATTGTTTCAGGCTTGTTTTCTGAAAAATGAAGAAGAATGGAGACCATTTTGTAAGTGGACTGTAGAATGAAGCAGAGCTGGTTTGCGCTCTTCGTTGTTTTTCTTTTCTATTGAATACGTTATTGTCCGGTTGAAATATTATAGATTATTTAGACAATAGACAACCTGAAGATTAATTATAAACATCGTTTGACATGTTTCAACGAACTTTACTGGTACTATTAGGATGTATTCGTCTGCACGTTGTGACCGCCTTTGAGCCATGGATTACTGAACAAAACGCGCCAACAAAATAAAGAAGGACTTTATCGAACTAAACAAACATTTGTGTAACAGGGACTCTTGTGACTGCAACCAGATGAAGATCAAAGGTAAGTGATTAATTTTATAGCTATTTCTGACTTTCGTGACTCCTCTACTTGGCTTCAAATCAAATCAAATCAAATTTTATTTGTCACATACACATGGTTAGCAGATGTTAATGCAAGTGTAGCGAAATGCTTGTGCTTCTAGTTCCGACAATGCAGTAATAACCAACAAGTAATCTAACTAACAATTCCAAAACTACTGTCTTGTACACAGTGTGAGGGGATAAAGAATATGTACATAAGGATATATGAATGAGTGATGGTACAGAGCAGCATAGGCAGATACAGTAGATTGTATCGAGTACAGTATATACATATGAGATGAGTATGTAAACAAAGTGGCATAGTTAAAGTGGCTAGTGATACATGTATTACATAAGGATACAGTCGATGATATAGAGTACAGTATATACGTATGCCTATGAGATGAATAATGTAGGGTAAGTAACATTATATAAGGTAGCATTGTTTAAAGTGGCTAGTGATATATTTACATCATTTCCCATCAATTCCCATTATTAAAGTGGCTGGAGTTGAGTCAGTGTCAGTGTGTTGGCAGCAGCCACTCAATGTTAGTGGTGGCTGTTTAACAGTCTGATAGCCTTGAGATAGAAGCTGTTTTTCAGTCTCTCTGTCCCAGCTTTGATGCACCTGTACTGACCTCGCCTTCTGGATGATAGCGGGGTGAACAGGCAGTGGCTCGGGTGGTTGATGTCCTTGATGATCTTTATGGCCTTCCTGTGACATCGGGTGGTGTAGGTGTCCTGGAGGGCAGGTAGTTTGCCGCCGGTGATGCGTTGTGCAGACCTCACTACCCTCTGGAGAGCCTTACGGTTGAGGGCGGAGCAGTTGCCGTACCAGGCGGTGATACAGCCCGCCAGGATGCTCTCGATTGTGCATCTGTAGAAGTTTGTGAGTGCTTTTGGTGACAAGACGAATTTCTTCAGCCTCCTGAGGTTGAAGAGGCGCTGCTGCGCCTTCTTCACAATGCTGTCTGTGTGAGTGGACCAATTCAGTTTGTCTGTGATGTGTATGCCGAGGAACTTAAAACTTGCTACCCTCTCCACTACTGTTCCATCGATGTGGATAGGGGGGTGTTCCCTCTGCTGTTTCCTGAAGTCCACAATCATCTCCTTAGTTTTGTTGACGTTGAGTGTGAGGTTATTTTCCTGACACCACACTCCGAGGGCCCTCACCTCCTCCCTGTAGGCCGTCTCGTCGTTGTTGGTAATCAAGCCTACCACTGTTGTGTCGTCCGCAAACTTGATGATTGAGTTGGAGGCGTGCGTGGCCACGCAGTCGTGGGTGAACAGGGAGTACAGGAGAGGGCTCAGAACGCACCCTTGTGGGGCCCCAGTGTTGAGGATCAGCGGGGAGGAGATGTTGTTGCCTACCCTCACCACCTGGGGGCGGCCCGTCAGGAAGTCCAGTACCCAGTTGCACAGGGCGGGGTCGAGACCCAGGGTCTCGAGCTTGATGACGAGCTTGGAGGGTACTATGGTGTTGAATGCCGAGCTGTAGTCGATGAACAGCATTCTCACATAGGTATTCCTCTTGTCCAGATGGGTTAGGGCAGTGTGCAGTGTGGTTGAGATTGCATCGTCTATGGACCTATTTGGGCGGTAAGCAAATTGGAGTGGGTCTAGGGTGTCAGGTAGGGTGGAGGTGATATGGTCCTTGACTAGTCTCTCAAAGCACTTCATGATGACGGATGTGAGTGCTACGGGGCGGTAGTCGTTTAGCTCAGTTACCTTAGCTTTCTTGGGAACAGGAACAATGGTGGCCCTCTTGAAGCATGTGGGAACAGCAGACTGGTATAGGGATGTGAAATGTTGTATGCTTTTGTAAGCAGGGCGCTGTCCTCAGATAATCGCATGGTATGCTTTCGCCGTAAAGCCTTTTTGAAATCTGACACAGCAGCTGGATTAACAAGAAGTTAATCTTTAAGCCGATGTATAACACTTGTATCTTTTATGAATGTTTATAATGAGTATTTCTGTATTTTAAATTTGGCGCGCTGCAATTTCACCGGATGTTGTCGTGGTGGGTCACTAGCGGAACGCCTATCCCTATAACAAAATAGTCCAAACTGGTGAAGTGAAATGAGAAAAAAAACGTTAAAAAAAATATTCTAAAAAATAAAACACGGAAAAGTGGTGTGTGCATATGTATTCACCCCCTTTGCTATGAAGCCCCTAAATAAGATCTGGTGCAACCAATTACCTTCAAAGTCACATAATTAATTAAATAGATTGCACACAAGTGGACTTTAAGTGTCACATCATCTGCCACATGATCTCAGTATACAGTGCCTTGCGAAAGTATTCGGCCCCCTTGAACTTTGCGACCTTTTGCCACATTTCAGGCTTCAAACATAAAGATATAAAACTGTATTTTTTTGTGAAGAATCAACAACAAGTGGGACACAATCATGAAGTGGAACAACATTTATTGGATATTTCAAACTGTTTTAACAAATCAAAAACTGAAAAATTGGGCGTGCGAGTAATTGCAATTCATCTGATCACTCTTCATAACATTCTGGAGTATATGCAAATTGCCATCATACAAATTGAGGCAGCAGACTTTGAAAATGTATATTTGTGTCATTCTCAAAACTTTTGTCCATGACTGTACATGTCAAGTAAACAATTTCACAAATTTGTCTGTTCTTAATCTTTGCCTTGCTTTAATAAAGACTTTACACTTTCATTAGAACAGCCTCTCTGGTATTAATTATAATTTATTTAGTGTTTACACTGTTCCAAGTTGTCGGGGACATTATATTTATTATAATAATAATAATTACGCTCCATTTTCTTGATCTAATTATTGTTATTATTACTATTATTATGGTCATCCTCATGATAATAAGTAATGTCATTATCAGTAGTAGGCTTAGTATAGCAGCCTTGTATAACCACCAGCTGTAAGCCTAAGAGCGTATCCTGTTCAGTCTTAATACCATAACAAACTTAGGACTGACAATATTTCAATACTTATATAGGCTACTGTGTCAGTCAGTCAATCATTCATTTGTTTGTCATCACACAGCATGCGAGTCATTCATGATTTAAAATGCAATCAAGCGTTTTAGTTTGAAATTTAAAATAAAGCAAGCCTCGAATAATTAGCTTAAACAATAAATAAACTGTTCCATTTCGGCAATTGCATTACTTTATTTATTAAACAGTGTACGTAAAGCATCAGACAAGCTCAGTGAATATTGTTGATTTGTTTAAAACATCGGCTGTGTCTATATATGTAAAAATATGTTGATTGATCGAAAGAACAGACTGATTTTTTTTGTCGGGGACAGCCCTAATGTGGAGCATAAATTACAATTACACAAGAAACACCACCTCATTTCTTATGAGATTTCAGGATGGTTAGCTGAATAGTAAAACACATGTTTTATCATGGGGGGGTGGAAGGGAGTGTGGTGTGGCCAAATGTTTTTATTCATGTAGGTTACGCTGTTCTGCAAAATCATCCTGTTGTCCCCCATTTGGGTATTTTAAATGTGGACATCCTTGAGCCGACCCCAAAACATGTCCGAGGAGAGATCGAATCGTCTCCAAATTGGGTTGGGTCTGTATCTGACCCAAATGGATTCGAAATGTAAAAAAATTCAGCTTTATTGCCGCACAATCCAGGTAAATTGTTTTGACTAGCCTGGCAGTGAACTTTACATTCATTTTCTGTTGTATCTAAAATAGGCTAATTGATTTGTGATCTATAGTTAGATATTGAATATTTGAGTAGGATGATTTGTTTAGGATCAACGCCAGACTTAGAGCAGCGAATAGTTGTATCCTAATATTTTGTAGGTCTATTCTTTTACTGAGCAACATTACAATATAGCATATTTAACTGATTTGATCAGCACTGGTTTAGACTTAAGGTAGGTGTGCTGCCATCCTGTTAGAAGGTAACAGATTATTTTATTACAATGGTTCAATTGGATTTTCATTGTGTGCAATGGTGTTATTTGCCCCCTAGTGGATGTTTCTGGTACTTAGAAAGACTACGCAAACAGAAAGTAGAGAATTTGTTCTGCACGCATAGAAGCAGCTACAAACAACGCTACGGTGCAGGTCTTTCAATGTAGTTATTTCTTGTCACGCTTCAGCCTTGGAAAACATTTGTTTGTAAGTTCAATTCAAGCATTTAGCTAATGATTATAATCTTGTTATTGATAGAGTTGCTTACATGTCAATGTTGGTTGCATTTACTCACAAATTGCAATGCTTTTCATGTATGTCGTTAGCTGTATTACTTTGCTCGTGCGTCATGCAAACGAATTGTAAAATATACAATACTGTAGTTTGTTACTGTTCCTAGTGTAATATGCTTTGTTATTCTACATAAATGGTTGTACATTATTAGAGTAATGAAAGGAGCTAATTACCATATGAGTAACAATTAGCTATATGGTTTGGCATCATGCCAGATGCATGGTACCTTAGCGCGTGCTTTGTATTTATGCAACTTCAAATGTATAATATACAGCTACAGTATGTCGGTGTGAATTGAATACTAAAATATATTCTTTTCTGTATTTTGCAGTTTCACAACATAAACGTTTTCAATATATTCATTCAAGAAAAGTCACGCCTTGGGAGTTTTATTGAAGACTTAGTTGTTAGCTATCTGTCTAGTTTTGCATGGGAACGCAACTCAAGGGCAGAATAGTAGGATATAGTCTGTTTGACCAGAAAGCTTCAAAATCAATTCAGAAAGTATTCACACCCGTTGACTTTTACCACTTTTGTTTTTACAGCCTGAATTTTAATATGAATTATATAGAGATTCTGTGCCACTGATTTACTAAACACTATACCCCATAATGTCAAAGTGGAATTATGTTTTTAGAAATGTTCACAAATTCATTCAAATGAAAAGCTGAAGTGTCTTGAGTCAAGAAGAGGGAAGATAATGAAAGTTGACAGAAGTAAGAAAAGGTAGACCTACTAATTAGTGTTTTTACTGATATTAAGTTTGTTTATAAATTATTAAGTGATTCAAACACGGAATTCTGTTGATTTAATCAGTAACGAAATTACAGAAAAATCAGTAATGGAATTATTGCAATTGGCTACAATGGGAAATCCATAGTAGTCACAAACCACAGTTGGGTGACCTGCTACAGTCATATCTTCCACTGGCATACTGTTATGTTCAGCTCATAACAGTTTTCTTTCTGTCTTGTGGTAAAAGCAAGGCTGTAAAAACAGTCTAGACAACCCTTCACTCTCCCTTGCTCTCTGTCGCTCTCTCTCTTCTCTCGCTCTCTCTGTCCAGTTAATGTCACCTCTCCCGGCTCTTACTGACACCTACCATGACACCTACCCTCTTAACATTTACTTCAACAAGCATCCTTTCCCACTGAACCAATCAGAGGTTTGTTTCACAAGTTTGGACAGCACAATTCAGTACAGGAGAGTACAGAACAGTAAAGGAAACAAAAGTCGAATACAGTAGCGCACACGAGTAAAGTACAGTATAATGTACTGTACTGAACATATTTACTGTACTGTGCTCTACTGGGATGTCCAAACCTTTGACACATAGATGGCTATGATTGGTTTAGATTTGGTCTGGTCCGGGCCAATCAAATGTGGTCTTTAGGGGCGGAGCTCATTCGAATAATATCCAGTGTTTAGAATAATACACAAATATGCAAAATAAGGATATTGTATATTTTTACCTATTCAGGATACATCACCATGAAGAGAATTCCATTCATAATTACGTATTTCTGTATAGTACAGATCAGGGACCCATAATGACCCATAATGTAATTCCGTTCATGGCTGTAAATCCACTTGACCTACTACTGTGACACTCAAGGTGCCATGTCATGGCTGACACCCCATTCTTTCTGCAGACATCTTTGAATCAGAATTCAGAGCAGATGTGTAACCGTTTCTGGAAAACGCGGTCGCATAAAAAACCTGAGGGAGTTTTACTTCAATTCTGTTACCAAACTTTGCATCTGCACAGTTCTTCCAGTAAATGTGTTAATTGTATGGTTTGTTAAACTTTGAAATCAATGGTTTTTGTTTGGCATACATTTTAAAGTGAGAAATCTGTCAAAGCATAATACAATTTCCGTGGAATTGCCCTACAGCTGACGACTGATAACAGGCATGTTCCTGTACTGGAAGGCTAATTCAAATCTTGTTGGACTTCGGTTGATGCTCTGTTATACTGGTATCCCAGCTTTCCAAATGTAGCCCTCTCATTAATAAAGTCAGGCTGTTGGAACTTGCTATATACCAAAGGCTGCACTTGGCTTATTAGGCTACTGGACGAGCCCCTGACATCATCTTGAACCAGGGTTTCACTTGTCTCAGTAGCATTACAATATGTTAACCAGACAGTGGACTGGTGAGTCAGACCTCTCGTGTATTGGCATTTATCTATGTTACCACCAGCCAAAACCCAAGCAACACCAGCCTTTGTGTTTGGGTCTGAAATGTCAGGTTTTAGTTTTAATGAGTGCAATAAAAGGTCATAATTGTTAGTCATGGTGAGTGTGGTAGATTGGAACACTTAACTGGTCTGTTTGTTGCCACATGCTGGTAATCATCGTTTCAGAAAACGTTACAGCTAGCCTACTCCTCACCACCGCCGTTTCACTGTGTGGTTTTGCTCTGGCAAATGGCTCAGCAGTTAATTTTAATCTGTAGTGGAGCGTAAGGTCAATGAAGCCAGATGGAGAGCTATGGTGGGACTCTGGCCGGGACTCTGGCCAAGACACTGACTGTTACTACAGCCTGGGATTCAATTAGACCTACAGCATGAACCTCACAATTACATCTCACTGCCAAAAGCCGACCTTGGTCAGACTAGCATCTCATTTCAATCACAGTGTCTCACATAGCTTCCTAAACCTTGTAAACCACACAAACATATGTAGAAATTGGTGAACGCAGCAATATGTCTGGTTTACGTCACACACATCTCAGTGGTTTCCTTAACTAAACCTCTCTCCCATTCCTTTGTATGAAGGTTCACCAAGAACCTGTCCCCAGACAAGATCAACCTCAGCACGCTGAAGGGCGAGGGTCAGCTGTCCAATCTGGAGCTGGATGAGGAGGTGCTGCAGAACATGCTGGACCTTCCCACCTGGTTGGCTGTCACCCGGGTCTACTGCAACAAGGCTGCAATCAGGGTGAGACAACTGTGTTCTTCTGATAAACCATGTCAAATCCATATCAGTCTTTCCCTAGGGCTGTGGCGGTCATGACATTTTGTCAGCCGGTTATTGTCATGCAAAATACTGCCGGTCTCACTGTAATTGACCATTAATTAACATAAACAGGTTTAGAATCTCCAGGCCTCCACACTAGAGGTCAACCGATTATGATTTTTCAATGCCGATACCGATTATTGGAGGATCAAAAAAAAGCCGATACCGATTTAAATCGACCGATTTTTATATATATGTGTGTGTGTAATAAATGACAACAACAATACTGAATGAACAATGAACACTTTTATTTTAACTTAATATAATACATAAATAAAATATATTTAGTCTCAAATAAATAGTGCAAAAACAGTGTTGGAGAAGAAAGTAAAATTGCAATATGTGCCATGCAAAAAAAAGCTAGAGTTTAAGTTCCTTGCTCAGAACATAAAAGCTGGTGGTTCCTTTTAACATGAGTCTTCAATATTCCCAGGTAAGAAGTTTTAGGTTGTAGTTATTATATGACTATTTCTCTCTATACCATTTGTATTTCATATACCTTTGACTATTGGATGTTCTAATAGGCACTTTAGTATTGCCAGCCTAATCTTGGGAGTTGATAGGCTTGAAGTCATTAACAGCGCTGTGCATCCCAGCATTACTAAGAGCTGCTGTTTGAATGAATGCTTATGACCCTGCTGCTGCCTTCCACCGCTCAATCAGACTGCTATCAAATCATATACTTAATTATAACATAGTAAACACACAGAAAGGAGAAAAGGCAAAGCAGGAAAAAAACGCTGGTAGGCTTGGACATACAAGACAAACTGGCACAGAGAGACAGGAAACACAGGGATAAATACACTGGGGAAAACAAGCGACAACTGGAGGGGGTGGAGACAATAACGAGGACAGGTGAAACAGATCAGGGTGTGAAAATACCCCCAGGGGCGCCACCTGGCGTCCTACCTGGTTGTCCAGGGTGTCGGCGGTGAAAGTTGGCGATGAGGGCTGGATCCAGGATGTCTCTAGCAGGAGCCCAGCACCTCCCCACCGGGGCAAAACCCTCCCAGTCAACCAGGTACTGGAAACCCCTGCTCCGTGGTCACCCAGGAGACATCTCACCCTGTATGCCGGGGGGGGAACAGAAGACAAAAGAACTGAGACACAGGTTTAATTCTAGACACAGGGAACGTAGGGTGAATATGGAGGGTACGGGGTAGCAAGAGATGGACAGCAGTGGAACTCAGGTGATGGGAAAGGGACCAATAAAATGGGGGCACAGTTTGCGGAACTCTACCCGAAGGGGCAGGTCCCGTGTGGACAGCCATGCCATCTGCCCAATGCGGTAGCGGGGAGCTGGGATCCAGCGACGGTCCGCTTGTTGACGATACCTGGAGTTGGTCTTGAGAATAGCCGCTCTGGCTCTTCTCCAGGTACGTCGACAGCGGCGGACAAACATCTGGGCCGAGGGTACCCCAACTCTGACCTCCTGCTCTTGTTCAGGGAAAAGTGGAGGCTCGAGCACTTCGAAAGGGGAGAGTCCCGTGTCATAACTGGGGAGAGTGTTCTGGGCATACTCCACCCAGACCAGTTGACGGCTCCAGGTAGTGGGGTTGGTTGAGACCAGGCACCTTAAGGTGGTGTCCAGGTCTTGGTTGGCTCCCTCCAACTGACCGTTAGTTCGGGGATGGAATCCGGATGACAAGCTGGCCGACGACCCAATAAGGGTGCAGAATGTCTTCCAGAACTGAAACGAGAACCCAGATCGGAGACCATGGATCCGGAAGACATGCTGCACCATAAGCTGGGCCGCCTCCTTGGCAGAAGGTAGTTTGGGGAGAGGGATGGAATGGGCAGCCTTGGAGAACTGGTCGACTACCGTCAGAATAACAGTGTTGCCATCAGACGGAGGGAGCCCAGTGACAAAGTCCAGAGATATGAGACCAGGGACGATGAGGAACCGGTAGTGGCTGCAGGAGGCCTGAAGGAGCTTGCCGTGGAGTCTTGTTTTGAGCATACACTGTGCATGTGGTGACAAAGGCAGAGACGTCAGGGACCATTGTGGGCCACCAGAAATGTTGTTGAAGGCAGGCTAGTGTATGACAGGTCAGCCTGGAGGAATGAGCCCATTCCAGGACCCGGGACCGGACTGGATTAGGGACAAACAGCCGGTCAGCCGGCTCCCCCCTTCCGGTCCAGGCTGGGAGCGTTGTGCCTCACGGACCAGGTTCTCAATAACCCAATCCACAGTGGCAGCAAGGCATGAGGTAGGGAGAATGGTTTCAGAGGTCAAGGGTGTGGCAGAGGAACTGTATAGACGGGAGGGCGTCAGGCTTCACATTCTTAGACCCTGGGCGGTAGGAGATGGTGAAGTTAAATCTGGTGAACAGGAGGGCCCACCGGGCCTGCCTCGAGTTGAGGCGCTTGGCTGTGCGGAGATCTTCCAGGTTATGGTTGGTCTAGATCAGGAATGGCTGTTCTGCTCCTTCCAGCCAGTGCCTCCACTCTTCCAACACCGTCTTCATCTCCTGGAGTTCTCGGTTGCCAACATTGTAGTTTCTTTCAGCAGGATTGAGACGATGGGACAGGAAGGCACAGGGATTAAGCTTCTGGTCCTGGGCAGATCGCTGGGACAGGATAGCCCCCACTCCAACATCTGAAGCATCAACTTCCACCACAAATTGACGCGAGGGCTCCGGATGGATGAGGATGGGTGCTGTTGTGAACCAAGGCTTCAGGTCCACAAAGGCTTTGTCGACAGGTGGAGACCATTTGAATGGTACCTTGGGAGAGGTGACTGCCGAGAGGGGGGCCACCAGGGTGCTGTAGTCCTGAATGAAATGGCAGTAGAAGTTTGCAAAACCAAGAAACCGTTGCAACTGCACCCTGGATGTTGGTTGAGGCCAATCCACCAATGCTTTCACCTTTCCAGGATCCATCTGAACATTGCCCTTAGCAATGACATCCCAGAATGGTGACAGTAGAGCGGTGGAACTCACTTCTAGGCTTTCACGAACAGTTGGTTCTCATGGAGCCGATGAAAGACCTGTCTGACATGAAGAACGTGTTCTTGGGCAGACCGGGAAAAAAAAAACAGGATGTCGTCAAGGTACACAAACCGGTTTAGCATGTCCCAAAGCACATCATTGACCAAAGCCTGGAAAACAGCTGGAGCGTTGGGGAGTCCAAATGGCATGACCTGGTACTCATATGTCCACTGGCTGTGTTGAAGGCTGTCTTCCACTCATCCCCCCTCACATATCTGAACCAGGTGTTAGACATTTCGAAGGTCCAACTTGGAAAATATGGTGGCACCCTGGAGAGGTTCAAACGCCGAGGAGTGTTAGGGGGTAACAATTCTTGACAGTAAGGTGGTGTAGTGCCTGGGAGAAGATCAATTGCACAATCATAAGGACGGTGCGAGGGAAGGGAAGTAGCACGTGCATTACTGAACACTTCCAGGAGGTCATGGTATTCTGTGGCGATAGCCGACATCCACAGTCTTGCTAACATTCTGAGAAAGGTGACTTGAGGAAGGCTGTGCTGCTTGTACGCAGTGGGAATGGCAAAATGGGCTCCAACCTATGATGGAGCCATGAAAATCCCAACACAACATGTGGAGATGTAATGAGGAACTGTATTGTCTCACTGATTATCAGAAACCCATAATTGAACGGGCACAGTATTATTGGTGACTTCCCCTATAGAGCGTCCGTCCAGTGCCCTAGCATCCATGGGCACAGAGAGAAGCAGAGTGGGTATACCAAGCTCCGAAGCTATCATGGCATCCATAAGATTTCAATGAGTCAATGAGCACTCAGAGAGACTTAGAGTGGTCTCCCCACAGCACAAGAGCTAAAATGAGTGTGTGGGTGATGGGAATTAGGGAAGTCCCAGTCTGACTCACCATGGTACTGGTACCCACTAAAGACCAGGGTTTCCTAATAGGGCAGGTAGCAATAAGATGTCCTGCCCCTCCATAGTACAGACAGTTACTGTTCATCCTCCATGAGCGCTCCCAAACGGAAAGGCCTAGTTCTTCCGAACTGCATAGGCTCAGGAGTATCCAACTCACCCGTCGTAGATTCACGAGAGTGTTTGGGTGGCTCTTGGAAGAGCTGCCTTCGGAAACTTCCGGATTCCATAGGAGGTGACCATGCCATATCGGGTGCACCCGAGACCAGACCTCATCTCACTCTTGCGTTTCCTTAGGCCTCCATCACTTTTAATGGTTAAAGCGGTAAGGGAGTCAAGGTCCACCGGCAGTTACCGAGCATCTAGCTCATCCTTTACCTCAGATAATCCGTGCAGAAAAGTATTGAAAAGAGACTCCTGATTCCAGGTACTCTCAGCGGCCAACGAGCGAAAGTCCACCGCATAGTATGCCACACTACGGGAGTTTTGACTTAAGTCAAACAGTTTGCTGGCCGCCTTTCTCCCGGATACTGGAGACTCAAACTTCTCACCTCTGCCATGAATTCCTCCAAATGACCGCAGATGGCAGATTGTTGTTCCCAAACTGCCGTAGCCCAGGAGAGCGCCCTTCCCGACATTAGCGTAATTATATACGCTATCTTCAATCGGTCTGAAGAAAACGAAGATGGCTCTAGCGCAAAAATAATCGAGTACTGAGAAAGAAAACCCCAGCAGGTACCAGGAGTCACCAAATATCGTTCTGGAGGTGGTAAGCGGGGTTCTCGGGGAGTCGGGATAGGCTGTACAAACTCAAATCAAATCAAATCAAATCAAATCAAATTTTATTTGTCACATACACATGGTTAGCAGATGTTAATGCGAGTGTAGCGAAATGCTTGTGCTTCTAGTTCCGACAATGCAGTAATAACAAGTAATCTAACTAACAATTCCAAAACTACTGTCTTGTACACAGTGTAAGGGGATAAAGAATATGTACATAAGGATATATGAATGAGTGATGGTACAGAGCAGCATAGGCAAGATACAGTAGATGGTATCGGGTACAGTATGTACAAATGAGATGAGTATGTAAACAAAGTGGCATAGTATAGTATAAAGTGGCTAGTGATACATGTATTACATAAGGATACCGTCGATGATATAGAGTGCAGTATATACGTATGCGTATGAGATGAATAATGTAGGGTAAGTAACATTTATATAAGGTAGCATTGTTTAAAGTGGCTAGTGATATATTTACATCATTTCCCATCAATTCCCATTATTAAAGTGGCTGGAGTTGAGTCAGTGTCAGTGTGTTGGCAGCAGCCACTCAGTGTTAGTGGTGGCTGTTTAACAGTCTGATGGCCTTGAGATAGAAGCTGTTTTTCAGTCTCTCGGTCCCAGCTTTGATGCACCTGTACTGACCTCGCCTTCTGGATGATAGCGGGGTGAACAGGCAGTGGCTCGGGTGGTTGATGTCCTTGATGATCTTTATGGCCTTCCTGTGACATCGGGTGGTGTAGGTGTCCTGGAGGGCAGGTAGTTTGCCCCCGGTGATGCGTTGTGCAGACCTCACTACCCTCTGGAGAGCCTTACGGTTGAGGGCGGTGCAGTTGCCATACCAGGCGGTGATACAGCCCGCCAGGATGCTCTCGATTGTGCATCTGTAGAAGTTTGTGAGTGCTTTTGGTGACAAGCCGAATTTCTTCAGCCTCCTGAGGTTGAAGAGGCGCTGCTGCGCCTTCTTCACGATGCTGTCTGTGTGAGTGGACCAATTCAGTTTGTCTGTGATGTGTATGCCGAGGAACTTAAAACTTGCTACCCTCTCCACTACTGTTCCATCGATGTGGATAGGGGGGTGTTCCCTCTGCTGTTTCCTGAAGTCCACAATCATCTCCTTAGTTTTGTTGACGTTGAGTGTGAGGTTGTTTTCCTGACACCACACTCCGAGGGCCCTCACCTCCTCCCTGTAGGCCGTCTCATCGTTGTTGGTAATCAAGCCTACCACTGTTGTGTCGTCCGCAAACTTGATGATTGAGTTGGAGGCGTGCGTGGCCACGCAGTCGTGGGTGAACAGGGAGTACAGGAGAGGGCTCAGAACGCAACCTTGTGGGGCCCCAGTGTTGAGGATCAGCGGGGAGGAGATGTTGTTGCCTACCCTCACCACCTGGGGGCGGCCCGTCAGGAAGTCCAGTACCCAGTTGCACAGGGCGGGGTCGAGACCCAGGGTCTCGAGCTTGATGACGAGCTTGGAGGGTACTATGGTGTTGAATGCCGAGCTGTAGTCGATGAACAGCATTCTCACATAGGTATTCCTCTTGTCCAGATGGGTTAGGGCAGTGTGCAGTGTGGTTGAGATTGCATCGTCTGTGGACCTATTTGGGCGGTAAGCAAATTGGAGTGGGTCTAGGGTGTCAGGTAGGGTGGAGGTGATATGGTCCTTGACTAGTCTCTCAAAGCACTTCATGATGACGGATGTGAGTGCTACGGGGCGGTAGTCATTTAGCTCAGTTACCTTAGCTTTCTTGGGAACAGGAACAATGGTGGCCCTCTTGAAGCATGTGGGAACAGCAGACTGGTATAGGGATTGATTGAATATGTCCGTAAACACACCGGCCAGCTGGTCTGCGCATGCTCTGAGGGCGCGGCTGGGGATGCCATCTGGGCCTGCAGCCTTGCGAGGGTTAACACGTTTAAATGTCTTACTCACCTCGGCTGCAGTGAAGGAGAGACCGCATGTTTTCGTTGCAGGCCGTGTCAGTGGCACTGTATTGTCCTCAAAGCGGGCAAAAAAGTTATTTAGTCTGCCTGGGAGCAAGACATCCTGGTCCGTGACTGGGCTGGGTTTCTTCCTGTAGTCCGTGATTGACTGTAGACCCTGCCACATGCCTCTTGTGTCTGAGCCGTTGAATTGAGATTCTACTTTGTCTCTGTACTGGCGCTTAGCTTGTTTGATAGCCTTGCGGAGGGAATAGCTGCACTGTTTGTATTCGGTCATGTTACCAGACACCTTGCCCTGATTAAAAGCAGTGGTTCGCGCTTTCAGTTTCACACGAATGCTGCCATCAATCCACGGTTTCTGGTTAGGGAATGTTTTAATCGTTGCTATGGGAACGACATCTTCAACGCACGTTCTAATGAACTCGCACACCGAATCAGCGTATTCGTCAATGTTGTTATCTGACGCAATACGAAACATCTCCCAGTCCACGTGATGGAAGCAGTCTTGGAGTGTGGAGTCAGCTTGGTCGGACCAGCGTTGGACAGACCTCAGCGTGGGAGCCTCTTGTTTTAGTTTCTGTCTGTAGGCAGGGATCAACAAAATGGAGTCGTGGTCAGCTTTTCCGAAAGGGGGGCGGGGCAGGGCCTTATATGCGTCGCGGAAGTTAGAGTAACAATGGTCCAAGGTCTTTCCTCCCCTGGTTGCGCAATCGATATGCTGATAAAATTTGGGGAGTCTTGTTTTCAGATTAGCCTTGTTAAAATCCCCAGCTACAATGAATGCAGCCTCCGGATAAATTGTTTCCAGTTTGCAGAGAGTTAAATAAAGTTCGTTCAGAGCCATCGATGTGTCTGCTTGGGGGGGGATATATACGGCTGTGATTATAATCGAAGAGAATTCTCTTGGTAGATAATGCGGTCTACATTTGATTGTGAGGAATTCTAAATCAGGTGAACAGAAGGATTTGAGTTCCTGTATGTTTCTTTCATCGCACCATGTCACGTTAGTCATAAGGCATACGCCCCCGCCCCTCTTTTTACCAGAAAGATGTTTTTTCCTGTCTGCGCGATGCGCACCACAGATAGGGGGGAAAAAATGACTGGGTGATTGGGGTTTTTCAGAGGTAGCAGACAGTCTGAGCTAACTCCCTGATTTGCTCCATAATAGCCTTTAACCCATGGTCGTGGCATTCCATCAAGGAACTGAACCCTTCCAAAAGGCCCTGTAGAGACTCCTGATGTCTCCCAATGGTGGCTCCCTGTAGGAGCTGGTCCAAGTCTGCTGGGTATGTCATGGCCAGTTTGAACTATCATGAAACTCGGCGAGACCAAATGCAGACACAGGAGGCATATGGTTGGAGTTTAAGATGTTTAAAAAATCCAAAAGGGAATAGGCAAGAGAATGGTCATGGACAGGCAAAAGGTCATAACCAGATCAGAGTCCTGGAGGTACAAAGTGGCAGGCAGGCTCAAGGTCAGGGCAGGCAGAATGGTCAGGCAGGTGGGTACAGAGTCCAAAACAGGCAAGGGTCAAAACTGGGAGGATTAGAAAAAGGTGAAAAGGCACAGCAGGGAAACGGGAAAAACCGCTGGTAGGCTTGGACATACAAGATGATCTGGCACAGAGAGACAGGGCACACAGGGATAAATACACTGGGGAAAACAAGTGACACCTGGAGGGGGTGGAGACAATAACGAGGACAGGTGAAACAGATCAGGGTGTGACAATTAAAGCTGGAATCCTACATGGTGAAACAGCAACATCCGTTTGCCACGTCCATTACGGCAATCAACAAAAACAGTCCCCCCCCCCCACACACACAGATATCATTGCATGCGTGATAGAAGAGCACAATATGTACTCAAAATATTTTTACCATGCTGCGGACACTCCTCGGCTCGGCAAAGAATGATGGTGGGGCGGCCAGTGGCACTGTATCCCCTTTCTGCGGATTCAATCTTTAAGGTCATAATTTGCAGGCCAAAGGAAGATTAACGTGAAAGCAGTAAAGCACTGCCAGGCAAAACCTATGGTGAGCGGTTTGACAAGACCATGTTATTGTGGTTTCACCGTGTAGCCTTTAGATCCATCAATGAAAGCCACAGAGGGCATAAGCTACCCATGCTCCCTGGTAGCAGTCCAGAGATAAGCAGCACTGTTGTCTGATAACACTGAGATCAGTGCACATGTCTCTAGACCCACTGCTAATTCAAGATAACAGAGTGAGAAACAGCGTGGAAGAACACAAAAGGTCAGAGGCTAGCAACAGCACCGGCCACAGCCCTGAATAGATCAGCCTGTTTAGGGAGATGTGGACTAGATTCGAGGAGATGAGCTCTGTGTGGGTTGCCTCTGTAGGGCACTGGTGTCCCTTTTATCTTCAGTATTACTAGTTTGAAGCCAGTCTAGGTCAGATATTAGTCTGTAAGGAGAGGTCTAAAAGCACAAGCCTCAGTGTTTCTTGGTGTAAGCTCTCTTTTGCACAGTGAATGATAAACATTCCAGTAGAACAGTGCTGAGGAAAGTGTTTGTGCATGACTGGTCCCTGCTGTTTTGTCTCCCTTAGATACAGTGGACAAAGTTGAAGACCAGCCCTATTTGCCTGGTATGAATTCTGCCCTTTGTTCTATTCCTCCATGAGTTTGTTGACTTTTCTCTTTTTCTTTCTCTCACTCTCCATCTGTCCCTCTCCCTTTCTTTCTCTTGTAACAGATTTTATTGGTTTCATATTGTTATACTGCTATCAGGGTGTGGCCTCAGGCTATAGCCTACAATGTTGACCCATGGTATCCTTGCAGTTCCTGGACAAAGTAGAAGTGGAGATGAGAACGTGTGAGGAGCCCCGGGCCCCAAATGGCCCCTCCCCTATTGCCATCACTGCTGGCCAGAGGTACGCCTTATCTGTTCTCTGTTTGGAACCTTTTGAGGGATTTTACTGTTCATGCTCTTTACCAGTGAAAGGATAGGTACATAGTTATTTGCAATTGTTCATATGTTGTTAGTAATAATGTGATAAAGTCTACATTCTCATCAAATGTTCTATTCCTATGTCTTTCTGCAGTGAGTATGGCTTTGCTGAGAAGGTGGTGGAGGGTATGTCAGTCATCATCAACTCTATCACCATCAAGGTGCAGTCCCGTGCCTTCCACGCCTCCTTCGAGCTCTGGCAGCTCCAGGGTAACAGTCTCAACCCCAAATGGCAGAAGACTGACCTCCGCTACACCCGCATCACAGACCCAAAAAGAGGAGAGGTACGCTCATATGATTTAATTAACACGGTTATATTGCATTTATGCATATACCTCCCCCTGTGTTCACCTTCCTTCCTGTCAAGCCACAGTATATATTGTACAGCATGTCCAGATTACATGGTACAGTTAGTACAGCATGTCCAGGTTACATGATACAGTTAGTACAGCATGTCCAGGTTACATGATACAGTTAGTAAAGCATGTCTAGGTTACATAGTACAGTTAGTACAGCATGTCCAGGTTACATGGTACAGTTAGTACAGCATGTCCAGGTTACATGGTACAGTTAGTACAGCATGTCCAGGTTACATGGTACAGTTAGTACAGCATGTCCAGGTTACATGGTACAGTTAGTACAGCATGTCCAGGTTACATGGTACAGTTAGTACAGCATGTCCAGGTTACATGGTACAGTTAGTACAGCATGTCCAGGTTACATGGTACAGTTAGTACAGCATGTCCAGGTTACATGATACAGCATGTCCAGGTTACATGGTACAGCATGTCCAGGTTACATGGTACAGTTAGTACAGCATGTCCAGGTTACATGATACAGTTAGTAAAGCATGTCTAGGTTACATGGTACAGTTAGTACAGCATGTCCAGGTTACATGATACAGTTAGTACAGCATGTCCAGGTTACATGGTACAGTTAGTACAGCATGTCCAGGTTATACGGTACAGCATGTCCAGGTTACATGGTACAGTTAGTACAGAATGTCCAGGTTACGTGGTACAGCATGTCCAGGTTACATGGTACAGTTAGTACAGAATGTCCAGGTTATGTGGTACAGCATGTCCAGGTTACATGATACAGTTAGTACAGCATGTCCAGGTTACATGATACAGTTAGTACAGCATGTCCAGGTTACACGGTACAGTTAGTATAGCATGTCCAGGTTACATGGTACAGCATGTCCAGGTTACGTGGTACAGTTAGTACAGCATGTCCAGGTTACATGATACAGTTAGTACAGCATGTCCAGGTTACATGGTACAGTTAGTACAGCATGTCCAGGTTACATGGTACAGTTAGTACAGCATGTCCAGGTTACATGGTACAGCATGTCCAGGTTACATGGTACAGCATGCCCAGGTTACATGGTACAGTTAGTACAGCATGTCCAGGTTACATGATACAGTTAGTACAGCATGTCCAGGTTACATGATACAGCTAGTACAGCATGTCCAGGTTACATGATACAGTTAGTACAGCATGTCCAAGTTACATGATACAGTTAGTACAGCATGTCCAGGTTACATGATACAGTTAGTACAGCATGTCCAGCTTACATGGTACAGTTAGGACATTATGTCCAGGTTACATGGTACAGTTAGTACAGCATATCCAGGTTACATGGTACAGCATGTCCAGGTTACACGATACAGTTAGTACAGCATATCCAGGTTACATGGTACAGCATGTCCAGGTTACACGGTACAGTTAGTACAGCATGTCCAGGTTACATGGTACAGTTAGTACAGCATGTCCAGGTTACATGATACAGTTAGTACAGCATGTCCAGGTTACATGGTACAGTTAGTACAGCATGTCCAGGTTACATGGTACAGTTAGTACAGCATGTCCAGGTTACATGATACGGTTAGTACAGCATGTCCAGGTTACATGGTACAGTTAGTACAGCATGTCCAGGTTACATGATACAGTTAGTACAGCATGTCCAGGTTACATGGTACAGTTAGTACAGCATGTCCAGGTTACACTGTACAGTTAGTACAGCATATCCAGGTTACATGGTACAGCATGTCCAGGTTACATGGTACAGTTAGTACAGCATATCCAGGTTACATGGTACAGTTAGTACAGCATGTCCAGGTTACATGGTACAGTTAGTACAGCATATCCAGGTTACATGGTACAGCATGTCCAGGTTACACGGTACAGCATGTCCAGGTTACACGGTACAGCATGTCCAGGTTACATGGTACAGTTAGTACAGCATGTCCAGGTTACACGGTACAGTTAGTACAGCATGTCCAGGTTACATGATACAGCATGTCCAGGTTACACGGTACAGCATGTCCAGGTTACATGGTACAGTTAGTACAGCATGTCCAGGTTACATGGTACAGTTAGTACAGAATGTCCAGGTTACGTGGTACAGCATGTCCAGGTTACATGGTACAGTTAGTACAGAATGTCCAGGTTACGTGGTACAGCATGTCCAGGTTACATGATACAGTTAGTACAGCATGTCCAGGTTACATGATACAGTTAGTACAGCATGTCCAGGTTACACGGTACAGTTAGTACAGCATGTCCAGGTTACATGGTACAGCATGTCCAGGTTACGTGGTACAGTTAGTACAGCATGTCCAGGTTACATGATACAGTTAGTACAGCATGTCCAGGTTACATGGTACAGTTAGTACAGCATGTCCAGGTTACATGGTACAGTTAGTACAGCATGTCCAGGTTACATGGTACAGCATGTCCAGGTTACATGGTACAGCATGTCCAGGTTACATGATACAGTTAGTACAGCATGTCCAGCTTACATGGTACAGTTAGGACATTATGTCCAGGTTACATGGTACAGTTAGTACAGCATATCCAGGTTACATGGTACAGCATGTCCAGGTTACACGATACAGTTAGTACAGCATATCCAGGTTACATGGTACAGCATGTCCAGGTTACACGGTACAGTTAGTACAGCATGTCCAGGTTACATGGTACAGTTAGTACAGCATGTCCAGGTTACATGATACAGTTAGTACAGCATGTCCAGGTTACATGGTACAGTTAGTACAGCATGTCCAGGTTACATGGTACAGTTAGTACAGCATGTCCAGGTTACATGATACGGTTAGTACAGCATGTCCAGGTTACATGGTACAGTTAGTACAGCATGTCCAGGTTACATGATACAGTTAGTACAGCATGTCCAGGTTACATGGTACAGTTAGTACAGCATGTCCAGGTTACACTGTACAGTTAGTACAGCATATCCAGGTTACATGGTACAGCATGTCCAGGTTACATGGTACAGTTAGTACAGCATGTCCAGGTTACATGGTACAGTTAGTACAGCATGTCCAGGTTACATGGTACAGTTAGTACAGCATGTCCAGGTTACATGATACGGTTAGTACAGCATGTCCAGGTTACATGGTACAGTTAGTACAGCATGTCCAGGTTACATGATACAGTTAGTACAGCATGTCCAGGTTACATGGTACAGTTAGTACAGCATGTCCAGGTTACACTGTACAGTTAGTACAGCATATCCAGGTTACATGGTACAGCATGTCCAGGTTACATGGTACAGTTAGTACAGCATATCCAGGTTACATGGTACAGTTAGTACAGCATGTCCAGGTTACATGGTACAGTTAGTACAGCATATCCAGGTTACATGGTACAGCATGTCCAGGTTACACGGTACAGCATGTCCAGGTTACACGGTACAGCATGTCCAGGTTACATGGTACAGTTAGTACAGCATGTCCAGGTTACACGGTACAGTTAGTACAGCATGTCCAGGTTACATGATACAGCATGTCCAGGTTACACGGTACAGCATGTCCAGGTTACATGGTACAGTTAGTACAGCATGTCCAGGTTACATGGTACAGTTAGTACAGCATGTCCAGGTTACATGATACAGTTAGTACAGCATGTCCAGGTTACATGGTACAGTTAGTACAGCATGTCCAGGTTACATGGTACAGCATGTCCAGGTTACACGGTACAGTTAGTACAGCAAATCCATGTTACATGGTACAGCATGTCCAGGTTACATGATACAGTTAGTACAGCATGTCCAGGTTACATGGTACAGCATGTCCAGGTTACACGGTACAGTTAGTACAGCATATCCAGGTTACATGGTACAGTTAGTACAGCATGTCCAGGTTACATGGTACAGTTAGTACAGCATGTCCAGGTTACATGGTACAGTTAGTACAGCATGTCCAGGTTACATGGTACAGCATGTCCAGGTTACATGATACAGTTAGTACAGCATGTCCAGGTTACATGGTACAGTTAGTACAGCATGCCCAGGTTACATGGTACAGTTAGTACAGCATGTCCAGGTTACATGGTACAGTTAGTACAGCATGTCCAGGTTACATGGTACAGTTAGTACAGCATATCCAGGTTACATGGTACAGCATGTCCAGGTTACACGGTACAGCATGTCCAGGTTACACGGTACAGCATGTCCAGGTTACATGGTACAGTTAGTACAGCATGTCCAGGTTACACGGTACAGTTAGTACAGCATGTCCAGGTTACATGATACAGCATGTCCAGGTTACACGGTACAGCATGTCCAGGTTACATGGTACAGTTAGTACAGCATGTCCAGGTTACATGGTACAGTTAGTACAGAATGTCCAGGTTACGTGGTACAGCATGTCCAGGTTACATGGTACAGTTAGTACAGAATGTCCAGGTTACGTGGTACAGCATGTCCAGGTTACATGATACAGTTAGTACAGCATGTCCAGGTTACATGATACAGTTAGTACAGCATGTCCAGGTTACACGGTACAGTTAGTACAGCATGTCCAGGTTACATGGTACAGCATGTCCAGGTTACGTGGTACAGTTAGTACAGCATGTCCAGGTTACATGATACAGTTAGTACAGCATGTCCAGGTTACATGGTACAGTTAGTACAGCATGTCCAGGTTACATGGTACAGTTAGTACAGCATGTCCAGGTTACATGGTACAGCATGTCCAGGTTACATGGTACAGCATGTCCAGGTTACATGATACAGTTAGTACAGCATGTCCAGCTTACATGGTACAGTTAGGACATTATGTCCAGGTTACATGGTACAGTTAGTACAGCATATCCAGGTTACATGGTACAGCATGTCCAGGTTACACGATACAGTTAGTACAGCATATCCAGGTTACATGGTACAGCATGTCCAGGTTACACGGTACAGTTAGTACAGCATGTCCAGGTTACATGGTACAGTTAGTACAGCATGTCCAGGTTACATGATACAGTTAGTACAGCATGTCCAGGTTACATGGTACAGTTAGTACAGCATGTCCAGGTTACATGGTACAGTTAGTACAGCATGTCCAGGTTACATGATACGGTTAGTACAGCATGTCCAGGTTACATGGTACAGTTAGTACAGCATGTCCAGGTTACATGATACAGTTAGTACAGCATGTCCAGGTTACATGGTACAGTTAGTACAGCATGTCCAGGTTACACTGTACAGTTAGTACAGCATATCCAGGTTACATGGTACAGCATGTCCAGGTTACATGGTACAGTTAGTACAGCATGTCCAGGTTACATGGTACAGTTAGTACAGCATGTCCAGGTTACATGGTACAGTTAGTACAGCATGTCCAGGTTACATGATACGGTTAGTACAGCATGTCCAGGTTACATGGTACAGTTAGTACAGCATGTCCAGGTTACATGATACAGTTAGTACAGCATGTCCAGGTTACATGGTACAGTTAGTACAGCATGTCCAGGTTACACTGTACAGTTAGTACAGCATATCCAGGTTACATGGTACAGCATGTCCAGGTTACATGGTACAGTTAGTACAGCATATCCAGGTTACATGGTACAGTTAGTACAGCATGTCCAGGTTACATGGTACAGTTAGTACAGCATATCCAGGTTACATGGTACAGCATGTCCAGGTTACACGGTACAGCATGTCCAGGTTACACGGTACAGCATGTCCAGGTTACATGGTACAGTTAGTACAGCATGTCCAGGTTACACGGTACAGTTAGTACAGCATGTCCAGGTTACATGATACAGCATGTCCAGGTTACACGGTACAGCATGTCCAGGTTACATGGTACAGTTAGTACAGCATGTCCAGGTTACATGGTACAGTTAGTACAGCATGTCCAGGTTACATGATACAGTTAGTACAGCATGTCCAGGTTACATGGTACAGTTAGTACAGCATGTCCAGGTTACATGGTACAGCATGTCCAGGTTACACGGTACAGTTAGTACAGCAAATCCATGTTACATGGTACAGCATGTCCAGGTTACATGATACAGTTAGTACAGCATGTCCAGGTTACATGGTACAGCATGTCCAGGTTACACGGTACAGTTAGTACAGCATATCCAGGTTACATGGTACAGTTAGTACAGCATGTCCAGGTTACATGGTACAGTTAGTACAGCATGTCCAGGTTACATGGTACAGTTAGTACAGCATGTCCAGGTTACATGGTACAGCATGTCCAGGTTACATGATACAGTTAGTACAGCATGTCCAGGTTACATGGTACAGTTAGTACAGCATGCCCAGGTTACATGGTACAGTTAGTACAGCATGTCCAGGTTACATGGTACAGCATGTCCAGGTTACACGGTACAGTTAGTACAGCAAATCCATGTTACATGGTACAGCATGTCCAGGTTACATGATACAGTTAGTACAGCATGTCCAGGTTACATGGTACAGCATGTCCAGGTTACACGGTACAGTTAGTACAGCATATCCAGGTTACATGGTACAGTTAGTACAGCATGTCCAGGTTACATGGTACAGTTAGTACAGCATGTCCAGGTTACATGGTACAGTTAGTACAGCATGTCCAGGTTACATGGTACAGCATGTCCAGGTTACATGATACAGTTAGTACAGCATGTCCAGGTTACATGGTACAGTTAGTACAGCATGCCCAGGTTACATGGTACAGTTAGTACAGCATGTCCAGGTTACATGGTACAGTTAGTACAGCATGTCCAGGTTACATGGTACAGCATGTCCAGGTTACACGGTACAGTTAGTACAGCATATCCAGGTTACTTGGTACAGTTAGTACAGCATGTCCAGGTTACATGGTACAGTTAGTACAGCATGTCCAGGTTACATGGTACAGCATGTCCAGGTTACATGATACAGTTAGTACAGCATGTCCAGGTTACATGGTACAGTTAGTACAGCATGCCCAGGTTACATGGTACAGTTAGTACAGCATGTCCAGGTTACATGGTACAGTTAGTACAGCATGTCCAGGTTACATGGTACAGCATGTCCAGGTTACACGGTACAGTTAGTACAGCATGTCCAGGTTACATGGTACAGCATGTCCAGATTACATGGTACAGCATGTCCAGGTTACATGATACAGTTAGTACAGCATGTCCAGGTTACATGATACAGTTAGTACAGCATGTCCAGGTTACATGATACAGTTAGTACAGCATGTCCAGGTTACAGAGTCACTGTATCTATTTTTCAGGCCAGCAGTAAATCACTTAATTAGGCCAATTGTTTAGTGGGGTTTTTTTTGTTAAGATTTTTTTGCCCCTCTAAATGAGTTCCAGTAATCAAGTTATCAGGAAATGCATATGCGTAAGCCTCAGAGATGACCTCTTTTACATGGTCTCCCTGTTTGTCTCGTAAAGACAAAGATTGTTTGGCCAGTTTACTTCTGGCTCCTCCTACACACTGGTTCCCTAATATGTATATTGTGTCTGTCTGTCCAACCTCCCAGGTGTTGACGTTTAAGGAGATCAACTGGCAGAGTCTGCGTATCGAGGCCGATGCCATAGAGAGTGAGGACCAGGACCTGAACAGTACCCCACTACGCCTCATCACCAACCAGGGACGCATCCGCATTGCCTTGAAGCGCAGGGTAAGACTGGGCCATGGGGGTGGGGTTTTCTTGATGTGACTTTTCCCCAACAATTTCCCCATGTTACAGTTTCTCAAATGCAACTGTTCTCATGGTGTATCATAGGTAAATAAACAAACAACATTGTGTTATTGACTAAGCAGTAAAATGATTGTCTTATGACGACTAACCAGGTTTCTCCTCTCTTTAATCATACCCCAGCTGAAGGACTGTAACGTGCTGGCCTCTAAGCTACTCTTCATCCTGGATGACCTGCTGTGGGTGCTGACGGACTCTCAGCTCAAAGCTGTCATCCACTACGCCAAGTCCCTGAGTGAGGCTATGGAGAAGTCTGCCCAGCAGAGGAAGAGCATGGCCGCAAAGTCCCTACAGGTACCATCCTTCTGCCTTCCTCTTATGTGTTAGAAACAGTACAGAGTCTGCAGCCCACACTTATATTGTACTGCAGTTCAAGTCTAACTATATTACTGAACTGTCTATCTACTCACTCAAACATTTTGTATAGATATTATAATAGCCTGTGTACTAATTGCAGTCATATTGTTGATATTATTCTCTCTGTGTTAGACTGCACCACCTTCCCCTGGTATACACTCTCTATGGACAAACCCTCCACCCTCTCCCAGTGGTGGAGTCCCCAGTACCCTGGACCAGTACTTTGATCAACACGATGTCAAAGAGTCCTCCTACCACACCTTCATCTCTCGTCTAGACCTGCACATATGCAACGACAGTTCCTCAGCAGACCCCGGTTAGTCCCACAGACACCCCAAAGATATGTCACGCACAGAATTAGACTATAACCTATGACCCTCAAACTCATCTCTGGACCTTGAAGCCAGTTCCACTGCGTTTTTTCATTGTTGCCCTCTAATCAGGGACTGATTTAGACCTGGGACACCAGGTGGGTGCAATTCATTATCAGGTAGAACAGAAAACCAGCAGGCTCCAGACCTCATAGGTTAAGAGTTGAATAGCCCTGACCTATGACCTTTGTAGCTTTTCTGCCTGAAGTGATCTTATCTCTCATTTCTGGTTGTCTTTAATTTAGACAATTAGTGGGTGAAAACACGCTTTGGTAATGAAATTGCATTTCCTATTGTTATAAAATAAAAATGCGATGCTGCTTCTCGCAGCGACTTTTGAGGATTTTACATGGTGGTGTGGTCAAATCAAACTTTATTTGTCACATGCACTTACTGCAACAAGTGTAGACTTTACTGTGAAATGCTTACTTACAAGCCCTTAACCAACAGTGCAGTTCAAGAAGAAAATATTTACCAAGTAGACTAAAATAAAAAGTAATAATAAAAAGTAACACAATAAGAATAACAATAACGAGGCTATTTACAGGGGGCACCGGTACCGAGTCAGTGTGCAGGGGTACAGGCTAGTTGAGGTAATATGTACATGTAGGTGGGGGCGAAGTGACTATGCATAGGTAACAAACAAACAGCGAGTCGCAGCGGTGTACAAAAGGGAGGGGTCAATCAATGTAAATTGTCCGGTGGAAGCTGTTGAGGAGCCTTTTGATCCTAGACTTGGCACTCAGGTACTGGTGGTCTTCTGCAAAGTTGTTTCCACGGGTGGCAAAAAGCTAAATTAACATGACACAAGCTGAATTAAATGCAAAAGGCTTTGAAAATAAACAGTTTGCAGTACGTTCAGTGCGCCGCTGACATTTCAGAGATACGCTCGTTTTTAAGAGAAATCTATATAGGGGAAGCGTATACTAAAATATTAAAATACTACATTTAATTTCTCTAAATCAATAACGGTCTTACCTCTATATTGTTTTATGTCCTCCGGATTGGATAAGATGACGAATTCAACGGTGAGCCTGTCAGTTTGCCTTAATTCTCTCACAGCATCCAGCCTAGCTGCCCTTTTCCAGATTGTTGACCACTTTTCTTTTCTCTGGCCTCCATTGATTTAGTCACCCTAATATTGGCCATCCTGCTAGGGTAAAAAAAACCTCCAATAACCTTTGAACAGATTATGATAGAGCAGGGGTTCCCAAACTTTTTTGGCCCATGACCCCAACCATATGAAAATAATTATGTAATTAACAGTTAACTTTTTTATTTGGTGCTATTGCAGTCAATTGAAAAAAATCTAACAGTATTTTTGATTGTCTTCTCAAGTCACCATCGCATACTTTTAATGTGGGGCTGTATGACAGTCGATTGCAAATAAGGCTGATATAATGTCTCTTATCTCACCACCACTAATGAGATGGGTGTGCTTGATGCATGTTGCGTCGGAGCTTCTCAAAATCAGGGGGCGTGGTTGACAGTGTGCACCTCCTTTCTGCTGTCACATCCAACCTGGATCGATATTTGGTTTTAATGCAGACGAGAGCACTGAATCCAGTTTCACACAGATATGAGCTGGCGAAGGGTAGCCTACCATGAGTTTTATGGTGTTTTCAAGACAACTGGGAACTCAAAAAATACGAGATCAAATCATGACGTCAGTGATCTTCAGGTCGGAAAGTCCGAGCTCTAGAAAGAGGCTTGAGTTCCCGAGATGGAATTCGGAGTTGGATGACTGTTGAAAAATATTTTTCCCAGTCGGAGCTTGTTTCTTCCAAAGTTCACAGTTGTCTTGAACGCGCTGAAGTCGGAAGTCAGAGATTTCAGAATTCCCTGTTGTTTTGAATGCGGCATTAATGCGCAGAGGGAGACGGCAGCGTATTCCCTTTGAGTCAGGAACCAAAACTCCTCCGTAGTGACCCGTGAATGCGTTGTCTGCAGCATTCGGTCACATGACAGCTCGACCAGCTGTTCGATTTCACTTACCGGCATGTCAACTGAGCCAGGATCACAGTCAAACGGATTGGGTAGTAGGTCCCAAAGTGTTCTTCCAAGCGTTGGATGTGAGCAGTCACCACTTGTGTGGGACACTCACTGATGCTGTTTTCTGTTATTTTCTTTTCAATACAGAAAGTCAACCAAGTCTGTATTTTTTACATCCTTTGTGAATGACAACAGTTCCTCTCTCAATGTGACAAATGTTTCCAACACTCCCCCTGGATAACCACTAAGCCTCGGTTTGAAATAGGAGACACATTCATAACTAGAGTGCAGAGGCCTGCCCGCCGCCCCGGCATAGAGCCTCATCTGTGCAAAAGCCCACCATTCGACCCCATATGGAATCTGTTTTTCGTCAATATAGCCATGCAGTACACTGAACATCCCCTATGCCGTTTCATGCTCGGGAATCGTAAGACAGAACAATATGTCCTCATGAATAGCTTCCCCTGACATGTATAGCAAACAAAAGTCAATGCATGGGCATCTCTGCCCTCACAGCTGATGGCCATTTGGAGAGCATAATCTCTCCGTATCCCAGTTTGCTGTCCCCACATGCTTCAAGATGGCCACCATTGTTCCTGTACCCAAGAAAGCTAAGGTAACTGAACTAAATTACGATCTCCCTGTAGCACTCACTTCTGTCATCATGAAGTGCTTTGAGAGACTAGTCAAGGATCATATCACCTCTACCTTACCTTACTTCTACTAGACCCACTTCAGTTTGCTTACTGCCCCAATAGATCCACAAACGATGCCATCGCACTGCACAATGCCCTATCCTATCTGGACTAGAGGAATACCTATGTAAGAATGCTATTGATTGACTATAGCTCGGCATTTAACACCATAGTACCATCCAAGCACATCATCGGTACTCCCTGTTCACCCATGATTGCGTGGCCACGCACGCCTCCAACTCAATCAAGTTTGCAGACGACACAACAGTAGTAGGCTTGATTACTCACAATGACGAGACAGCCTACAGGGAGGAGGCTCTGGGAGTGTGGTGCCAGGAAAATTACCTCTCACTCAACGTCAACAAAACAAAGGGGATGATCGTAGACTTCAGGAAACAGCAGAGGGAGCAACCCCCTATCCACATCGACGGAACCACAGTGGAGGTGGAAAGCTTCAAGTTTCTACGGGGGTGGCAGCATCATGGGGGTGGCAGCATCATGTTGTGGGGGTGTTTTGCTGCAGGAAGGACTGGTGTACTTCACAAAATTGATGGCATCATGAGGGAGGAAATGATGTGGATATATTGAAGCAACAGCTCAAGACATTGGTCAGGAAGTTAAAGCTTGGTCGCAAATGGGTCTTCCAAATGGACAATGACCCCAAGAATACTTCCGAAGTAGTGGCAAAATTGCTTAAGGACAACAAAGTCAAGGTATTGGAGTGGCCATCACAAAGCCCTGACTTCAACCCCATAGAAAATGTGTGGGCAGAACTGAAAAAGCGTGTGCGAGCAAGGAGGCCTACTCAGTTACACCAGCTCTGTCAGGAGGAATTGGCCAAAATTCAACCAACTTATTGTGGGAAGCTTATGGAAGGCTACCTGAAACATTTGACCCAAGATAAACAATTTTAAGGTAATGCTACCAAATACTAATTGAGTATATGTAAACTTCTGACCCACTGGGAATGTGATGAAATAAATAAAAGCTGAAATAAATCACTCTACTATTATTCTGACATTTCACATTCTTAAAATAAAGTGATTATCCTAACTGACCTAAAACAGGGAATTTTTACTGGGATTAAATGTCAGGACTAAAATGTATTTAAATGTATTTGGCTAAGGTGTATGTAAACTTCCAACTTCAACTGTACATAGACTTTAAATCACTGGCCACTTTAATAAATGGAACACTAGTCACTTTAATAATGTTTACATATTTTGCATTTCTCATCTCACATAGTGCCTTGCGAAAGTATTCGGCCCCCTTGAACTTTGCGACCTTTTGCCACATTTCAGGCTTCAAACATAAAGATATAAAACTGTATTTTTTTGTGAAGAATCAACAACAAGTGGGACACAATCATGAAGTGGAACGACATTTATTGGATATTTCAAACTTTTTTAACAAATCAAAAACTGAAAAATTGGGCGTGCAAAATTATTCAGCCCCCTTAAGTTAATACTTTGTAGCGCCACCTTTTGTTGCGATTACAGCTGTAAGTCGCTTGGGGTATGTATGTCTCTATCAGTTTTGCACATCGAGAGACTGACATTTTTTCCCATTCCTCCTTGCAAAACAGCTCGAGCTCAGGGAGGTTGGATGGAGAGCATTTGTGAACAGCAGTTTTCAGTTCTTTCCACAGATTCTCGATTGGATTCAGGTCTGGACTTTGACTTGGCCATTCTAACACCTGGATATGTTTATTTTTGAACCATTCCATTGTAGATTTTGCTTTATGTTTTGGATCATTGTCTTGTTGGAAGACAAATCTCCGTCCCAGTCTCAGGTCTTTTGCAGACTCCATCAGGTTTTCTTCCAGAATGGTCCTGTATTTGGCTCCATCCATCTTCCCATCAATTTTAACCATCTTCCCAATAAATGTCGTTCCACTTCATGATTGTGTCCCACTTGTTGTTGATTCTTCACAAAAAAATACAGTTTTATATCTTTATGCCATTTATTCAAGGGGGCCGAATACTTTCGCAAGGCACTGTATATATATTCTATTCTACGGTGTCTTAGTTTATTCCGCTCTGACATTGCTCGTCCATATATTTATATATTCTTAATTCCATTCCTTTACTTAGATTTGTGTGTTGTTGTGAAATGGTTAGATATGACTTGTTAAATATTACTGCACTGTACTGTTGGAGCTTCAAACACAAGCATTTCTCCACTCCCGCAATAACATCTGCTAAACATGTGTATGTGACTGATACATTTTGATTTGATTTGATCAACGTCTCTGTAATAATGTATAGCGGGCATAGCCATTCACTGTGGGAATGATTCAAGTGCAACGGTTAGGTGCAGCCTTTTCCCATGATCTAAGTGGCGCTCTCGTTTAATTTTATCTTTTAGATTTTAAGTATTTTCATTTCGATTTTTAAGGTAACCACATTACAATGATTTTGAGATACAAAGACGATGTTTATATATTTTTATTCTTCGGGATTTTGAAAATTCTTCCGCGATCCCATTTTTTGGTTTTCTTAGAGGAGTATTTACACAAAAATCCACCCTCCAATTATGTTCTTGATGATGAAAGTTTGTTGTCAGAGTTGTCAGAGGTGAACAAAGCTTTTGACCTCTGACTTCTCATGTCACACAGATGAGCCTCCTCCTCCATGCCCCCATGGTGCAATGCAGCTGACCTTCCGCAAGCTTGGTTTTGACTACTACCCCATCCACAGGCCTGGTGAGTGTACTTCCCCCGATCGGTCAAGAGACTTGTGCTACTATTTGTTATAATTAGAGCTCACGTTTATTCACTGCTGTCCAACACATTCTTTGTTAGTGCTCCCACTGAAATATCAACCTACATTCAGACTTCTAGTAAACCTCCTCTCCATTAATTCATGCGAACTAATAGCCTTTTTGTACATAGTCTCCCCATTTTAAGGGACCAAAAGTATTGGGACAAATTCACTTATGTGTATTAAAGTAGTCAAAAGTTAAGTATTAATACTCATATTCATAGCACACAATGACTGCATCAATCTTGTGACTTATACATTTGTTGGAAACATTTGCTATTTGTTTTGGTTATAATCCTGAATGAATCGTGAATAATGATGAGTGAGAAAGTTAGACGCACACATATACACCCCCCCCAACAAAAAAATGCTAACCTACCCTGTTATTGTAATGTTGAGAGGTTAGCATGTCTTGGGTGTATGATATTTGTGCGTCTAATTCAGGCTTATCCGTAATCATTGTAACATGATTCCTAGTATATGAAACCTCAACCTTCATTCAGACTTCTATTAAGCCTCCTCTCCATTCATTCATGCAAACTAATAGCCTGGATGGCGAAGGATGCCCATTGCTATTATTCTCAGTGGAATTATTTGACTGTAGAATGTGGAGCACCTCAATTCCTACTAGAACTCTCCACTTCACTTCATCAGAACTACTGGTCTGTTACACAATTATGGAAAACACATTTTAAGGGAGATTGGATTGGTTTGCTTGAGCAATCATGCTAAATCCCAGATCAAATAGTAAAAAACAAAGCTTTGGAAAAAAATACTTTAAGTTGATGTATATAACTGGGATGTTATATACAGGTGTATATATTTTTATTAGGGTGAGAGATGGAATATTTTCAACAATAACCCTGGTGATGCAGTGAACCCTATTGTATGACCTTAATGTATGACTTTGTATGATATGACCTGCAGGTGATGGCTGTCGGCATTGGGAGCGTCATTGTGGGGCGATGGATGCCCGGGCCCAGTGGGCTGGCATACTACTGCAGGAGTTTCAGAGGAGGGTGGAAGCATCAGGGATCCCTGGGCCAGACTCTAAGGTCCCCAACCAGGCCAAGGACTTCCCTGCCAAGAGGACCCAGGGTGAGACTTACTACAACACACTGCCAGGTCCTTTTACTGTAGTAGGAATCTGATCCACCAACAGACACATACTACATAAACAAAAGTATGTGGACACCCCTTCAAATTAGTGAATTCGGCTATTTCGGCCACACCTGTTGCTGACCGATGTATAAAATCGACCACACAGCCATGCAATCTCCATAGATAAACATTGGCAGTAGAATGGCTTTACTGAAGAGCTCAGTGACTTTCAACGTGGCACCGTCATAGGATGCCACCTTTCCAACAAGTCAATTTCTGCCCTGCTAGAGCTGCCCCGGTCAACTGTAAGTGTTGTTATTGTGAAATAGAAACGTCTAGGAGCAACAATGGCTCAGCCGTGACATGGTAGGCCACATAAGCTCACAGAACGAGACCCCAAATGCTGAAACATGTAGGGCATAAAATTGTCTGTCCTCGGTTGCAACACTCTCTACCGAGTTCCAAACTCCCTCTGGAAGCAAATTTGGGTTTGGCGGATGCCAGGAGAACGCTACCTGTCCGAATGCATAGTGCCAACCGTAAAGTTAGGTGGAGGAGGTATAATGGTCTGGGGCTGTTTGTTATGGTTCGTGCTAGGCCCCTTAGTTACAGCGAAGGGAAATCTTAACGCTACAGCATACAATGACATTCTAGACAATTCTACTCTTCCAACTTTGTGGCAACAGTTTGGGGAAGGCCCTTTTCTATTTCAGCATGAAAAGTCCATACAGAAATGGTTTCTCAAGATCGGTGTGGAAGAACTTGACTGGCCTACAAAGAGCCCTGACCTCAACTCCATCGAACACCTTTGGGATGAATTGGAACGCCGACTGCGAGCCAGGCCTAATCGCCAAACATCCGTGCCCGACCTCACTAATGTTCTTGTGGTCCCTGCAGCAATGTTCCAACATCTAGTGGAAAGCCTTCCCGGAAGAGTGGAGGAGACCAACTCCATATTAATGCCCATGATTTTGGAATGAGATGCTCAACGAGCAAGTGCCCACATGCTTTTGGTAATGTAGTGTACCTAGTGATGAGAATAAATGGTTATTTTCAAGTCACAGATACTGACGCTAAAAGTTTGACTTATGATATACACAGATGGACAACCCACCCCCAAGGCCAGCCCTCCTGAAAGGGAGCAGATCTCCAAGAGGACCTCAATAGCACAACCTCTCCCGTTGAACCCTCTTAAGAGGCTCCGCTCCAGCTGTGTGGTGGTACGAATGGATGACCTGGATATACATCAGGTGAGACAGGACTACCTATGTACATCTCTCCGTTAGGCTTCCTCTGACATTGTTTTCTGTAATGGAGGCAGTCAAAGTATGCTATTCATTCTAAAAGGCTATCAATGGCAAGGATAGAAGACATGGAATGCAGCTGGTTGCACAGAATCGAGACATGTTGAAGACAGGAAAGCCATGTGAAGAAAATGAAACACTCTCTATGCACTATTACATTAATTCCTAACCTGACAATGTAGTCTTAGTTATATCATAGTAAGAGGGGAAACCCTTTTCTCCTCGCCACGCTCGAGTGCCCTAAAGCTTGTCAGCTGTGATGTAGAAAAACCCCTACCAACACAAATAGAGATAAGCAGTTCGTACTTTTACAGCCATAGAGGAAATCAGATATAATATGCAGCAAGCCATGATAAGGGGTATTTTGGGCTTGAGTTGGTGGTAATTCCCCTTTTCTCTGTAAATAATCAAAAATGTAAGACCTTTTGTAGTTTAATTTCATGAGATGGGATATGCAGTGAGCACCAGAGGTATTGGGACAGTGACAGTGTTTTGGCTCTGTACTCCAGCACTTTGGATTTGAAAGGATACACTGACTGAGGTTAAAGTGCAGACGGTCAGCTTTAATTTGAGGGTTTACTATTTTCATCCATATCGGGTGAACCGTTTAATAATTACAGCACTTTTTGTACATAGTCCTCCCATTTTAGGGGACCAAAAGTATTGAGACAAATTCACATATGTGTATTGAAGTAGTTTCTATACACTTCTACATTAATGTGGATGCCACCATGGTTACGGATAATCCTGAATGAATCGTGAATAATGATGAGGGTGAAAGTTACAGATCCATTAATGTCATATTCCAAAAAATGCTAACCTCCCCTGTTATTGTAATGGTGAGAGGTTAGCATGTCTTAGAGGTATGCTAACCTCCCCTGTTATTGTAATGGTGAGAGGTTAGCATGTCTTAGAAGTATGCTAACTTCCCCTGTTATTGTAACGGTGAGAGGTTAGCATGTCTTAGAGGTATGCTAACCTCCCCTGTTATTGTAATGGTGAAAGGTTAGCATGTCTTGGGAGTATGATATTTCTACGTCTAACTTTCTCACTCATCATTATTCACGATTCATTCAGGATTATCCGTAATCATGGTGGCATCTACAATAATGTAGAAGTGTTAAGAAACATATTCTATTCTTATTTACAATAAAAGTGAATGAAATGACAAAATACATTATTTATCATTAATTTCTATTGGGCACAATAAATAAAACACACTACCAAAACATACAGCAAATGCATCCAACAAATTTGTAGTCACAAGCTTGATGTAATCATTGCATGCTATGAATACGGGACCAAATACTTAACTTTTGACTACTTTAATACACACAAGTGAATTTGTCCCAATACTTTTGGTCCCCTAAAATGGGGGGATTGTGTACAAAAAGTGCTGTCATTTCTAAACGGGGAAAATACCCTCAAATTAAAGCTGACAGTCTGCACTTTAACCTCATAGTCATTGTATAATTTCATCCACAGAGCCAAAACAACAACAAAATTGTCACTATCCCAATATATTTGGAGCTTACTGTAGTTAATACTGCATTAAGTTCCTTTTACACTACTTTCCCTCTGACCGTCAGAAAACTCATCATTACTTTTAAGTTTTTGTGTGAGAAAATCACTTCAGAAATCAAATTCACATGAATCATTATTACCATCCCTCACACAGGTGTCTACAGGGGGATGCCACAGCAAGAAGACCCCGTCCTTAATATCCTGTAACCGCAAGGCCCTGAACCTAGCAGACAATATACCAGCCATCCACCTGCAATTCACAGAGTATTACTTCCCTGACAACCCCGGTTTGCCTGGTATGAGCTAACCATACACTGTTGTGTGTGTTTCTTGCAAACTGCTATTTAGTCATTATCCTAGTAAATTATTCAAACTGTAGTTTCTTGCTGATCCTCCAATTCAATATTCAGTTATCTTCTGGTGAAAGAAACAAACCATTAGAATATTATCTTACAACTGAAAATATGTCCCTCTCTCCATCCCCCTCTCCTTCCCCAGTACCCAATACTAACCTATATGCCCAACTGAACGGCCTACAGCTGTGCCTGGACCCAGCCAGTCTGCTGTGGGTCAACCTGTTCTCTAGGGGCCTACTGCGTACCCTGGAGCAGGTCAAAGCCTTCTACCACCTCCAGGACAGCAGCAAGGCAGAGGAGCACATAGACATCCACATGGACGCAGCTCAGATCAAGGTGAGACTGGTTGAATAAACCCAGACCAAGCTGTCAGAATAGAGTTGCATCATTGCAGTCAGTGTCCCTTTTGGCAGCAGAGTATTACAGCTCATTACACAACTTTAAGTCATTTCAAGTGTTTCTAGTGTTGTTCAACCTTCCAGATGTTTGCCCTTAGGGACTTTTGTGTAGAAACACTGCTCTATTTGGTAATGGGTATGCAGTTCACAGTTTTGTAATGCTTCTGGCTTTCGTCTCCAGTTCTCTTCAATGAAATGGAAAGGGCCCATTTTAAACTTTGGTGTTGATGTTATTACTGGGTTAGTGGTCAGGAGATGACTGTGTTCCGGTTTCTGTGCCTCCACCCTGTCTGTCTGCAGCTGATCATTCCCCTGGAGTCGTCCATCATGGACCACCAGGACCGGCCCCAGTCCCTAAGCATCACCGTTCCCCAGATCGTCCTCAGCAACACACGCCACTCCCCCCACGGCACCCGGGCCGACCTCCACACCACCTACAGCAGCTTCTCCACCTGCCACTTCTTCCAGTCAACTCCCCCTTGCTCCTTCCCCCGAGACCAGAGCTCCTTCCTCCCCCTACCCTCTGCCTTCCTCCAGCACTCCCTGGAGATGGAGCCCCTGTCCCTGTCTGAGAGGAGGCCCCTAAGGCCCAAGGATGTCTGGTTCTTCAGCCTGTCCCATCTGTCCATGAGCTTCGAGGGGGCGCGGAAAAGCAACAGGGGCAGAGCTCACCCCTTCGTGGAGCCTTTCACCATTTCTGTGTGGATGTGTCGTCCATCTGCGTTTAAGGTCAGTTCCCTAGTCTCCTCCCCCAATGAACCAGCTCCTGTTGATCCCAACCATAAAACCCCAGAACAGCAGGAAAACCACCTCCCGCCCAACCTGGAACACAACCAGGACAGTCGACAGGAGGTTGCAGTGGCTTCTATCCACTTCCTGGTCCAGGCCATCACACCGGTCAAGGTGTGGCTCAACCACTACCAGTATGTTGCCCTGTTGCGGATGAAGGACACCCTGGCCAGGCTGGGGCACGAGCTGGGCCGGGACACCAGGGACGCTAAGCAGGCCAGGGGCCAGGAGGCTGACCCCCCTACGATGTGCCTAGCCCTCCTAATGGACTCAGTGGAGCTGGGGCTCCTGCTACCACCTGCAGCCACTGAGCCAGAGGAGGCCCACACCCAAGGGTCTGAAAGCCCCAGCCTGACAGACTCCGATCTCTCCCCCACTCACCAGGCTACTTCGCCAGGCCTTCTGGAAGACAGTGGGATAGGAAACACCACTGCCACCGTCAACAGCTCTCCTCCCCTTGAGCAGGAGGTGGATGGTGTAGTAGAGGAGGCCAGCGAGGCAGTGGAGGTCATGGAGGGGGAGATGGCCCAGGGGGATGGCAGTGGTCCTGTTCTCTCTCCTCCCTTCTCCCCTGAACACCATCACTCCCTCCTGTCCAGGGACCCCTCTACCTTCAGCCTGGAGGGAGAGCTGTCCACTGCCCTCACCTCCACCAAGGACGTCACCAAAGATGCCTTTAGTGCCTCCCTGGACCTGACTAAAGGGGCGTTCTCCATCACAAAAGATGCCTTCAGCTTCATGAGTCGCGGGTCGGGGATGAGCAAGCTGTTCAATCCACAGGCGAAGTAGGTTTCCCAGCATGCTCTCCTGCTGTGCTGTTGTCATTACACTATATGGTTCAGCTCTTCCAGGTCCATATTGTAAACTGTATGGATGTGGTTTTACTGGTGTGAATGAACATACAGGCTGTTGACCCTAACTCACCCTCCGTTTCTGTTTGTGTAGGGAGCAGCGCCCTGAGGAGGGGTCCCCCATAGCCAGCCTGCGGCTCCAGTCCATGAACCAGTCTCTCTCGCAGCACTCATTTGACAGTGCTATCCTGGATGGCAGCCTGCCCAACGACCACCTCTCAGTGGAAAACGACGCCAGTGAGAACTTTGCCATCCTCATGGATGGTAACTCCCCACAATATCATCAGTCACTTCAAAACCATCCAAACTCTACAACACACATGCGTATTGTATCAAGAGAATACAGAACATTTAAAAATAAAGATATACTATCTATCTAGTAAGATGATTTAAAAACAATAATCTCGAATCCCACTGGACAATAGAGTTTTGTCCCTGTGTGTTCTGTTGTGGTTTCAGACTCAGGGGTAGTGTCCATGATGCGAACCAACGGCACCCCGGGGCCCAGTGGAGGCAGTCCTGCCCTGGGGACAGAGGGGGGGTCCTCAGCTGACCTGAGCAGCTCCCTGTCCCAGAGCATTGAGGACATCACACAGGACACAGTGGGTCCCATTTACATACATACACTGTTCAGTGTGACATTACAGAGGCATTGTCAGCACTTCCACTGTATATGCTCAGCAATCATACTGTATTTGTAAGCTGAGCAAAGCAGAATTGTTATTGTGATTAACTGATTGTGCTGTGGTGTGCTGTGCAGTCCTCTGTGTTATTGCTGGTGCTCAGTGGGATGGCCTGTGTGGCAGACCTGAAGGGAGAGGACCTGGTGGTGGCAGTGGAGGCCCAGGATCTCATCCTAAGACAGATGGGCAACGTCAGGTTCTCTGACCTGCTGGCTGAACTGATGCCAGGTAACTGCAAGCTACAGATGGAACTATGCTTTTATCCATTCTGGATGACTTCCAGTGGCAGATTTGGATAATAATCCAGCGTAAAAACACTGCCTCTGTCAGTCATCGAAAATGAAGTAGAACTTAACTACCTAAAGACCCTGCACCTTACTGAGCATCAGTCACACTCAACATCTGTGTCAACACACTGGCTCTCAATTTCGAATAAAAATGGTTCCCTTTGTCAGAGAACACTCTGTCCTCCCAACTCACTCATTCTCTCCGATTCCCTGTCAAACACCTGTTATATCCACTCACAAAAATAAAAACTACACCTTATGGGACAACGCAGACACTTGCAAATTCACACAGTGGCTAGCACACGCACTCTACACGCACATACATTTTATATTGAATATATTGTAGTGTTATACATTTTTTATTGTAGAAATGTAGTGGTGTAATGATGTTAGATGATGTACTGTTTTATATTATTTGTTTTTTTGTGTGATATGTGTCTTAATGTGCTTAGACCCCAGGAAGAGAGCAGCTAATGGGCATCCATAATAAATACAAATACATACTCATATTGTGATATAATCACTCCTGTAATCACCTCGTTCTCCCAGTGTAACTACTAAAGACTCTCAATGCTACTTTTAGACCACTCTGCATCCATAATACCCATTCTCTGACTACACAACACACCATTTTTTACATGATGTCCGTAGTGCCTGGTGGGTCTACCGTTGGCCACAGGCAAGGCTGCAGGGCAGTTCCCGTGGTGGGCATACGGATGGAGATGGGTCCTTCTGCAGCGCGGCATAGTTCTCTGTCTGAGTTGGTGGGTCACCTGGAGCTGGGTGTGCGAGACTGTCGGGTGGATCTGTTGGTTTCTACCCTGGCCACCTTGGGGCCCTTCCTGGAGGATGAGCTCAGTGCTGACATCCAACCCATTAAGATCCGGCTGGAAAACGTCACTATCACTCTGAAGGTCAGCTGGTAACGGAGACTATGGAACTCTGTTGGGGTCATATAATGTTGTTTGATGTTATATTTATACGTGGTAAGATCCCAACAGCGTTCCATAGGATACAGATTGAATAAATGACAGTTAGCCTGCCATCCATGCAATGGAGTTAACCAGTGTTTTCCCCTCCTGTTTAGGATGATGGTCCCAAGGTCTACCCCACGGCCCCCCAGCCCCAACCTGTCACCTTTACCGTAGACCAGGTGGTTGTGGAGCGATCTGATGACGGCATTTTGAGAATCAAAGGTGATTGGGGGAGAGGAGACGGACCTGTCTTTGAATATTACAATGATTTTGTCTCTCACTGCTTGAATGACATCGAATAACAGGAGTAATCTTTATTTCTAAATATGTATTGTCTTGTCTTGCAGGTGGTGAAGGCACAGTCCCAAGAGACTCAGCAGGTGGTGCTGTGGTATGTTTGGAGAAGCCGATCACGGTAGATCTCTACACCCACTCACACTGGCTCACCAGTATCAGTAAGGATTAGGCTAGTTTGAACCACCATGTAAAATGAAAGCATAGCATACATAAAGTGATTATTCACCATAGCACAGTCCCGACAATAGTTGCATTGTACTTATGGTTTTTAACCTTAAATGTGTGTGAAACGGTTGATATAAAATCGCATGTACTCACAGGGCTTAAATGGAATACTTTTAAGTTACATTTTGGATGATTAGATAAAGATAAGGCCAGACAGTTGTAGTACTCTTGTTCTTGTCTGGTTCTCTTGTTAAGGCTAAGAGGGGCCAAATCAGGGTAGCAATTACAGCTGAAGAGATTTAGCATACTTGCCCTGGCAAAGAAACATTATTTAGAAGTGAAAAGCAATAAAGACAACAACCTTTTCCCTTCAGAATACTTCCCTGGAGTCGCAGCTATCGGAAGCTCAGTCGGCTCTCTCTCAAGCCCTCACTGACCGAGAGCGTCTCCTCTTGGAAGTCAGGAAGTATGACCCCATGTTTGACCTGTGACCGCTTTACTTTCCCGGCCAGCAGAGGGCAATATACTGGCACTACATCAATAAGGGAGTAAAGGAACTGATAGAAATGTCTGGACAAAATTAGCTGTCTGAACCCAGGCATATGACCATTTCTAAAGAACAGTGATGAGTACCTAACAGTGGAATCCACCCTGGTGGTTCTAAAGTTCAAGCTCTTGTAATGAATTGCACAAACAAACAGTGTGTCACTTCCAGAGAACACATAGGGGGCCCCTGTAGAAAACAGGTGCCCTACTGTAGTCACTCTTTACACACTGACGGGTATTGCTGTACATTTAAAGCTATTTACACCTAGTTTGAATTTAAACCACCATAGAGAATAGTTGACTCATTGTTGTGCTGCATCTCACTGGCCATCTATCTTTAGCAAATATTTGATTTGAAGAACACATGCCAAAATGTGTCTACTATGCAGTCTTCTATGCAGAGAAATGTCAGTTTAGTAGTGTTAAGAGTCCATTGATGTTGTTTCCTGTACACATCTTTCAATGTCAGGCATGCCCTGTGAAGACCACTAGAGCTCTAGGAATGTTGGTGCGTGGGTTTACAAACACCCACCAAGCTGCAACTATAAAACTGTTCGCTATTGTAAAGTAGATCCTGTTCATAGTTGTACGTCTGTATAGTTAGTAGCTGGTATTTTAGATGCATTCATGTAACGTTGTTTAGGATGATTGTGTATTAAATAGAAGTGGGGAAGGGAAAGAAAAACACTGACTTAAAGCAGTACTGCACTGTAAACATGGAGCTCCTGTCTGTGGGATCACCAGACACACCTCCGCATAGCTATCCTTTTGAATGGTTGTGTATCCGAGAAGGGGAAACCTCTTTCCACACTGTTCTCAGATACCAGGTCAAAATGTTCCTGTCTTATTTTTCTTGCATTTAAAAAAAACAAAAAACGTAATGATTTTTTTTTTTACGGTAAAACTAAATTTGGTGGTTGAATGTTCAGATGACACATGCTTTCTGATCTTTTGAGGACAGTTAAGACAATGGTTATGGTACATTAACTGGTTTAGTTTGTTACTTGAGAGGTGTACCCTGCACTCAGACAGGTATTAGTTGATCTCCTTTACTCACCCATCTGCATGGAGAAACACCATCTAGGTATATACTAATACCTCACTGACCATCCACAGAATTAGACTTCAATAAGTCCTTCTGCTAAGACCTAACTTTTAGATACAGGGGAGTGGATTGGGGTATATTCATCTATGGTTAGAAGCCCCTGTTTTGGATCCCAGTGTGGATGAAATGTAGTGTTATTATTTTGATATGAACTGTTACAGGCAGTCATGAATATTTACTTTTTGCAGCTATTTTAAATAATTTTTGATAAGACAGTCTTGCTACTAGCCATCTCAACAAACACATTGCACAGCCATCAGATCAAAGAATACATAGAGATACTGCATCTTAATTGCGTATATACACACAAAATATGTATAATGCTAATGCTTTTATCTACACTAAAACTGACAGGTGCACTAATGCCAATGTGTTGTATTCTACCCATTGGGTACCTTTCTATTACTATGGAACACCTGTGAAGCCTTTGTACTAATTGGAGTTATATTATTTAATGTGGTTATATAATTCGATTTTTGTTAGTAATTATAGGATATCTAATGTGGAGTTGACAAAGTTTATTATTTCTAAAATGTTTGTCTCAGAAGATTGGTACTTAAGAGGAGAGACATTGGGTTAACGTTACTTAAATCAAGGTCACACTCAGCAAAACAAGTGTGAATAGGGAGAAAGTCCAATGTGTCAAGAAGAGACTTGTGTATGTGGTATGGTGCTAACAAGTTAACTAACCCTTGGTTGAGCTTTTAGCATCATTCTCCACTCTCTTCTGAGTGGAACTGCGAGACCTCTGGTGGCCATAATAATATACCACTGTACCAAGCCTCTGGGCTTGTTTCTCTGGTTGCCTTCTGATATTAATGTATGAATGATAGTGTTACATTCTGATTGAGAGATGTGGCATGAAGCAAAGGATGAATTATGTTGTACCCATAGCCTGAGAATGATTTTAAGCTATTATTATTATTTTTTTATGTAAAAGTGAAAATGCCTAAGGTTAACACATTAACTTGTCTAATGTGTCAGTTTTTTCCCTCGTCATGCATGTTTGTATTTGAACATTCCCTAAAGGTCACATTCAGTGTAACAAAGTAGTGATTCCGTTACGAATAATATCAACAACTCTCAGAAAATACATACTGCTACCCAATTGTTTTTTTGATTGTAGATATTTGCTTTTTTTTTTTTTTTTTTGCATGGCCTTGGCTGTAGCTAGGTTTCCAACAAATTGGCGACAGATTTTCATGTGAATATTCTATAATCCGCATTAAAACAATATGCCCATGTTCCCATCAGTCGTTTCCCTCATATTGATTTGTTGCGGTTAAAGGTTGTGCACATAAAAATAACTTTGGCGGTTAAATTCCCATTCAGGGCTTGACCCACCCTGTGTATAATTAAGAACAACAAGCGATGCAGGCGAAACAGACAGGGTAGGCTTAGACACTTGAGAACATTTTGTCTCAAAATGTATTTATTTTTAAACATAAATACATTTGCACAATTAGCATAGACATGAGATTGGTCTAAACAAGACATGGTATCAATAACATTATAAACTGGATGGTTCGAGCCCTGAATGACGATTGGCTGAAAGTACCGTTTACCACGGGTTTGACAAAACATTTATTTTTACTGCGCTAATTGCGTTGGTAACCAGTTTATAATAGCAATAAGCCACCTCAGGGGGTTGTGGTATATGGCCAATATACCACGGCTAAGAGCTATTTGATCAAATAGAAGTTTCGCAATGATTACGTTGTTAGTAGTGTACTAATAGAAGTAGGATTCGTGACAACCCGGTAACTTTGAGAAAAAAACACTTTTTTAATAGTTTGTGTTTGGTCTTCACAAACTACCACAGCTTCAAAGCAAACACCGCCACACTGCTAACCGTATGCCTAACCTTAAATTAAGACTAAAAAGCACGTTTTTGTTGATTTATTTTCACGTAGCCAATTTTGACTTTGTGCCTGTGATGATAACTAGTGGAAACCGATGTGCATGTATTTGCACGCTCATTGGCTAGAATGGTCCCACCGCCTCCCGACTGCCTTCCATTTTTGAAGACGTTTAATTGTTTGAGCAGCCACTAGAGTATCTGGTCAATATAATGGATAATCTGTGATATGAGCTGAAACGAGACACATTTGATATCCCACATAGCTAGCAACAATGACAAGAGGCTGCCATCTGACCTTTCAGAATCATAATGCACGCCTTCCTGCCATATCGATGCGCGCACATTTTCTTGACGTTGTCAGCCAATCCGTCTAAACCTGGTTATTGTAAGTGATGTGGAAGGAAAGCTGCAGTTGTATGACTGACTAAAATCCATGCTCACCCCCTCCTTAGAACAACTCTGTAAACCCTCTCCATCCGCAGCAGGGTGACCACTCAGCCCCCAGCCAGCTTCCTCTTCACAGGGGGCAGCCTGTCAAGTTACACTTCTGCTGCCCCTTCAACTGATCTGGGTTACCATGACAACAGCCCTGAGCCAGCCAAATAGTGCCATGCATGAGGGGGTGGGCCTGGCATACTCTATCCCTTTAGTTATTAGAATGACTTTGCAAAAATATAGTATTCTCATTGTTGTGGACGGAGTGAGTGTGTGCATGTAATAATCAAATGGATGATTATTTTGCTCTGTGGATTATTTGCACTTTTAAATGTGGTACATTAACTGGAAATTGCACTTTCTTAGTGTGACAGTGAGAATCATCCCAGAGAAGATAATGTCCTGATACATTTGTTGAGACCCTCTGACTGTGTTTTATGTCAAATTTGTGTAACATTTGCTTAGAATTCCTCACCCAAGATGTTTTAATGTCATTCAATAAGACTTGTAAACTTGGTTCTGTGAACCAAATTAGTATGTGAGAATTTTTCTAAGTGATAAAATATTGACGCAACCTTTATTTGTGTGCCGTCTATTCTCCTAGTGTAGGGTGGTGACTGATCTTTACACAGTATGGTTTTTACACATTTATTGGTCAGAGAGCAGGCTTGAGGTTAGTGTCCTATAACATGCACACACACAAACTCAATTTACGAGACTACCTGTCATTAATGAGAAGATAATACATTTGATTTATTGAAATATGTCAGTTACTGACCCAAATTCTGTATTAAAACACTTTTTTCCATGAGGCACTAGAAGGGACCAATTTTGGATACATTCTTTCAGCTTTATGCTTCAGCTCAAATAATAAAGCATCACATATACAAACACTAAGTAGATCTAATATTTTTCATCAAACGTTCTATTATTGACAAGTATATCCAAGAAATACCCTCAACACAGAGATTGACTTTGGAGTTGGACTATTCCTGACAGCAGTATACTGCATTTGCCTTCATAGCCAGACATTCTCCATGCCAGTGGACATTGGAATACAGAGAATGAACATGATAAAGTGGTGTGTAAGTTGCCACCATCTGAAAGGTGGAATACATCCCTGCTTGGCTCTGTCCTTCTATAATCAGCAAGGCATGAGTGGCTCAGTGGAAGAGAATGTTCTTGTGCTTTATATTGGGGATCTGCTCTGTTCTTTAGCCTCCCTCATGTGCTTGGGCTGCAGGGGAGGCATGTCTCCCCTCTTCTCACACACGTCCACAGCTGCAGGGCCAAACAGAAGAACGTAGAGTAGTCAAAAATGCCTCAAAGTCTTTGTTGGTGGAGATGCAAGACAATCAAGAACTCATCTGGTCAATATTGACCCAGCGATGTCCTTTACTCACCTTCTTCCACTATTTCTCGAGCAAATACCGGACATGGCGATAACCACATTTTGAGAAACTGTGGATCCTGTGATGGACTGTATCAGCTGTATCAACCAGGTAAAGATAAACATATGTTGAAATACAGCATACATGCATCAGTGAATTTTCTGATTGAAATTGAACCGATTCTGATGAAATCTTACATAAAACTGCCTAAAGGTCTTACCTTCTTTATAGCAGCTTTAGGGAAGGCAGATCTCATAGCAGTTAAAGCTGCTCCTCAGACAATGAGGAGACAAACCCTGGACAACACGGGGGAAAATGTTAATGTACGAATTCTTGCAACAAATATGTTGTTGTGCAGTTACCACAAACACTTTGTTAATACAATGTAGAATATATGAATCTTACCGCATCTTCTGTATGTCATCCTCGTCAACCTTTTGGCACCTCTCCGTTTTCTTCTCAGGCTCCAATTTCAGCTTTTTGGAAGCAGGGTGACCTGCGGTTCCCTCATCCTCATCTCCAGCCATAGAGTCCTTCAGCAGGTCATGCAAAGTAAACAGGATTGTAGGGAAGATGTAACAAATAATAACTATATATTGAGTCAGGCTAGTGGGCTCTGTTGTGAGGTTGTTGTAGGGTTCCAGTACTTTGGGGGCCAATTTTTTTCTATATCATGACACTCTTTATAAGTTATAGTTATTCCAACAACACACTTAACGTTACCTGTTTGTTGATTGGTTGTGAGGATGGATCTTCAGTGTCTGCATCCGAGGTCACGGGTACTTCTAAAGTGTCTTCGGTTTTAGGGCTTTCTCCAGCAGCCAATGATATCTTAGAGTTGGATTCAGTCTTTATCAGAGCCGGGTCTGCCATAGCTCATTTGAAATCTTACCACACCAATCGAACTTATAATTATGCAACAGTCAAAGCGGCAATGGTCGACTCCAGAAACAAACTAGTTAGCTGCTAGCAAAAAAATTACTTCACAGCTAACGTTAACTACGCTCACTTACTAGCCTCATGGAACTCAGTATATCTCGTTTATTGACGGTTAGCTGCTTTAGTAAAATACTAGCAAAAGCGCGAAAGAAAAATGTTTCGAAGCCACATCAAAACATTTTTTTTAGAACATTCGCGGTCGGAAGCTGCTGCTCAAATCCACTTCCTTTTCCCGGGTCGTCACCATAGCCACAAAACCATAAACCCAGCCCATTTCTAAAATTTATTTTTTAAACATAACCTTAATCACACTGCTAACCTTACGCCTAACCCTAACCTTAAATTAAAACCAAAAAGCACATTTTTATTTTCAAGATTTGTTACGATATAGCCAATTTGGACATTGTGCTTGTGGTAACTAGTGACAACTCCTTTCCAACTTCATTGGTCTTTTATTGAGAGAATACTGAAAACAATGTGTGACTTTGTTTATAGTTGTCTTTTCTCTGTCAGTTGAGTAAAGATACACACGCAGTTATATTTTGTCCAGTGCTTTAGTTGAGTACTTCCATTCAACTAGTCATAATGCTTGGCTTGTCAATGGGAAATAAAATACTACGCTTTTTTTCAGATGATGCTCTGGCTAAATGTAATTTGGTAATCGAAGTTAAATTATATCAATATGTCAATAGCCTCCATTATTAAATGGAATATACAATGAACTCTGGAACCCACATATTTTGTGTTTAACGATCCTACAGTTTTTTTTAAGGAGAGAAAAAGGATGCCAACATAGTTGATTATTGCATGTACAACCATGTGCACATGCACAGTGTACTTACTGTGCACTTACTGTATTTAGTACAAAGATATATTTTGTGCATATTGGTAATAGAATAATCACCAAAATTAGAAATTATGAAAAAAAATGACTGATCGACGTCAGATAGGGCCAGTTTCGAGGAAGTGACGCGCGCATGAGACTGGGCGAAGGAAGTTTGCTCCGTGGTACTGAACGAAACTTTTCCCCGGAGCTACAGTGGGAGATCAGAACAATCCTGGAGAATTGTGTTGCTGGGAGAGTGATCCAGTCGTGCAGGGAACCATTGTTTTTCTCAGTACGCCTGTGAGATTGGTAGAGGACCGCAAAGGATTTTTTTTCTCCCGTCTAACCCCCTACTCTATCCGAGATGGGGAAGGAGCAGGAACTCCTAGAGGCGGCGCGCACTGGAAATCTTGCCGCTGTGGAAAAGCTTCTTTCTGGGAAACGACAATCGACTGGAAGTGGCAGTGGATCATCGGGGACTGGTGGAAGCAGCAATATCAGTGGTCACAATGCTTCTCACCCGCTGTCCAGCCTTCTCAGGTAGGGGAGATCAGTGGATGAATGGGAGGCAGAGCGCGAGGTGTTCCGACCAGGAACGTCGGTGCATGGGCACGTTGTAAACGGCACAGCCACGTTCAGTAAACAACCTCCCGGAGTAATCAGTTTATTGTATTTCGGTTGCAATAACAGCAGCAGCTATTCATTTGTTAGTTTGCATCCATGCAGTGTACCCTTGCTTCGCCATGTTTAATAACATGTTCACGTAGCCATGCACGCGCAATGAAGTGCCTCTTTGTTAGATGATCGTCAGTGAAAAAAAAATAAATGTATTGCAACATAAAACTCGTTACATATTCAAGATATTCATATGTAGTAGATTGCAACCTCGAGTCGTCAGTAGTTTGTGTGGGAAGCTAAACTACTCACATTCTTTTTGGTTTGTCTAGACATTTTGGAACGTTGAGAAAAATAGTCTACGAACGCCCTAGCATAATTATAAAAATGTTTATTTTATTTTAATGTCACAGGTGCAGTGAAATGTGTTGTTCTATACAGGGTCAGCCATAGTATTACGGAATTAGGGTTAAGTGCCTTGCTCAAGGGCACATCGACAGATTTGTGGTATGGTCGGCTCTGTATTCAATTCTGGGACATTTCGGTTACTGGCTCAACTCTAACCAATAGGCTACATGCCTATTCATGTTTGACGCCAGACTCATTCATTTTCGTATGCCACGGTGAAATTCGTTTACATAAACCAAGAAAAACGCAATAAAACAGGATCTGTGAGTAAAATGGGTCATGATTCTTCCCCCTACATTTTGTTGCACCATGTCCTCCCGAAACTTGTCTCTACTAGCAAGTGGTAGGAATTGAGTTTGTCGGTGGACTGGGCAGTTGCATGCTCTTTTTTTTTTACTTAAAAACAACTTCAGTCTGTCTTGCTCAAGGTTATTAAATAAATAAAGAACACATTTTGTGTTTTTGGGATTAGATAGATGGAGTGCACTTGGAATGCACACAGAGAGTAGTGAGAAATAATTTCAGAGAGACTAATTTTGGTGACACTTGCTCTACAGCCCTTTCAGGTAAAGGTTGCAGGAGAAATGGGACGAATGGAATACACAATGACCTAGGCTATTAGTAATTGCCCTGGGACCAGTGGTGCCCTTTGTGTACTCCGTAACATAACTCAAGGTGCATTTTAAAGAGGCCATTGTTGTTATGTTATGGTGCGTACTTGGTCAACAAGAGAAGGGCAGTGTGCTGTTGGGGTAGTGGAAGAACCTCCTGCACCTTGTCTGGAACTAGGCTACACATAACGACCAACCCTACAGAATAAACATGGAAAAAGATTGGGGATAACATGTTGAGAACATATTTCTCTTGAGGTCTATGCCACAATACACATGCCCAACGAGAGAGGTTTTTCATTATTTCCTGTTTTAAACACTAGGACTAGATAAACCACTTGAAATTAGAATGCTGGCCACACACAGGTGCATAGCAGCCTTGTCAATCAACCTCCTAAAAGCCTCATCGAGGTGCCTACGTCCCATGGCTGAGACAAGTGTTGGCTAAAAGCCCCTAGGTGATGCATCACTGTGCTACTCATGACAGGCTGTACACTACACTGAATGTACTCTAGCTAATTACATGAAACCCTCTTAATCGGAAATCCAATTCAGGGATGTCATGATGCATTGAAGGCTGCCTCCATCCCTGCTTGTCTGTTACAGATCTGTGGGTGGACAGGGAATGATGAGCCCATTGTATCAAATGAAATTGTATTTATCACATGCGCCAAATGCAACTGGTGTAGACTTTACAGTAAAATGCTTGCTTACGAACCTTTTCCAGCGATGCAGAGTCAAAAAATATAAATAAAAGTAAATAACGAGGAATAAAATAAAATGCACAAGAATGAAGCTATATATAGGGAGTACCAGATCAATGTGCAGAGGTATTTGAGGCAGATATGTACATGAAGGCGGGTAAAAGAGTAAAATAAAGAACAAAGTAGCAGCAGCAAATGATGAGTGTAAAAGAGTGTGAGTTTGTGGTGTCGGTATGCCTGTGTGTGAACGTGTGAGGGAGTGACACTGTAGTGTGTGTGTGTGTGAGTATATAAAGTCTAGTGAGTGTGCTTAGTCAGTGCAAGAGTGTGAGTGCAGATTGTTCGGGTACCATTAATTGACTATTTAGCAGTCTGGCAATTTAGGGGTCTTATGGCTTGGGGGTAGAAGTTGTGCCGATGCTCCAGTACTGTTTGCCGGACGGTAATAGAGTGAACAGTCTATGGCTTGAGTAGATGGAATCTTTGGAAATTCGTCAGGCCTTCCTCTGACACCGCCTGATTGTAGAGGTCCTGGATGGCAGGGAGCTCAGCCGTAGTGATCTGCTGGGCTGTCCACACCACCTCTGTATTACTCTGCAGTCAAGGGCAGTGCAGTTGCCATACCAAGTGGTGTCGCAGCCAGTCAAGATGCTCTCGATGGTGCAGCTGTAGAAGTTTTTGAGGATCTGAAGGCCCATGCCAAGTCTTTTCAATCTCCTGTAAGGGTAGAGGTGCTGCCATGCCCTCTTCAAGACTGTGCAGGTATGTGTGTGGACCCTGTTAAGTCCTTAAGGATGGGGACGCCAAGGAACTTGAAGCTCCCTGGTCTAGCTCACCTAATCAATGGCTGGCAACCAACCTCCTAGAAAATGTTTGTCTAGCACTTGTTGGAAATAAATAAACTGATGGTCTATAGACTGTGAATATCTCCAGCCTAGTAATATCCACTTTTCTGAAGATCTATGAGATCTTTAGCTTTTCAAATATACTGTTAGCATTGCCTCTGTGTATATAACTTGCCTACCTGGTTAAATAAAGGTGAAATAAATAAAAAATATATGAGCTATACGGAAGTATGGACATGTAGCCTATGCTTACCCCCAAGTGGCCCAGGGGGAGATTTTCTATTGTTTGTGACATTTGATTTAGCGCATGTAATGAAAATGACAATACGTTTAGGGCACGTGTCAAACACTTTCCATGGAGGGCCGAGTGTCTGTGGGTTTTTGCTCCACCCTTGTACTTGATTGATGAATTAAGGTCACTAATTAGGAAGGAAATCCCCTTACCTGGTTGTCTAGGTCTTAATTGATGACCAAAAACGCGCGGACATTCGGCCCTCCGTCAAATGAGTTTGACCCCCCCCTGGTTTAGGAGCATCTGTGAAATTACCATACTGATTCAGACATCGGTTCAATAGAGTTCTTTCACGAAAGACGGTTCGCCTGTGTTGTGTGCGGCTTGCTCGGCTTATTTTCATGGTGGAAAATAAGTGATCTTTAGGCCTAGGCCCACATCTGCGCATGTTCAACTTTCACGTTGAACTACGTCACCTGCCAAATGTGGTTGTTGTTCCAGCTGATGTAGAAATTTGACATTGTGCAATATTATTTCCAGAAAATCCATCTAGGTTGTTGTTACACTGACATCGGTTAGCACAGGCACAGCATAGGTAGTTGGCCTTCTTTGCACAATGCATGCAACATGATTTGTATTCCCACAGTAACTGTCAGCATTGGTGATGGTGTGTTGTATTTATGCAGAATTTTTGCCATTCTTCCTATGGAATGGAGTACATGTTGAGACTTGTGGTGTTTTCGTAGCCAGGCAGGAGCACAGCTTTCCTCTGCAGAATGTCTGCTCTTTCTGAACACCTGAATGGAAGATGCAATTGAACACACACTGAGCCCTTCATGTTCAGAACCCCCACATGTGCTTTGTGTTACTCTGAAACAGAAAGAGAAATGGATGGAATGACACTGGATAGCATTCCCCACAGCTATCCTAGTGAGAGACAGGGAGCCTAAGGCGTCAACATAACCTTCTCAGCATCAATACTAACCTTCCAGACTGAACAGCAGCAGACTGACGCCTGATAAGGCTTTCCTGTTTACCAGGGTTGGGTTCAATGACATGCCACTGCCAGTCAATGCCAGAACATGTGGTATTCAGTTGACAAGTTGAATATCAATTCACTTCCTGAATGGACTTCCATTTAAATAGAATTTAACTCTGTTATTTTAGATTGCTTATATGGCCTTTTGACTGCCGCTGTGCAAACCTCTCTACAATAGCCTAGGCCCTATCACATGTTCTATGTGTCAATGGATGTGTTTTATTCCAGTGGCTCAAGATCAACAAAGAAGCAGAAGTGGTGAAGCACTGTGTCATACATTCACTTCAAGCTATGCCTTTACAAATAGTGTACTGTACACTTAGTGCAACGTACTGCCCACATCTCACTCTGGCCCCATGATCCGTCTCGATCCTGGAGGTCCACTGGAAGAGCTCCTCTCTGGCACTTCCTGTCCCAGGTTGTCCAAACAACCTCAGCTGCTGGTTTCCGGTCCTGGAGGCAGGGGTAAACGGAGCCCATGGCAGGCCAGAGAGAGAGAGAGAGCCTGGCCTGCCCATTGTGGGGAAATTAACAGAGGAATGCGTGGAGCAGCACTGACTGAACTGACACTCAGAGTTTAGCCAGATGAAGGGTTGTGTGTTGTCTCCTAAATTCACAGCCAGCTCCTTTGTCCCATTGACACAGCACAGAGAGGATCGCTTTTCATATTTATCAGGCCCCAAGGAACAGTTTGGGCTTTTTCTAGACTAAGTGTCCTAATGGAAAAAGAGAGCTTTCAGTGCAGTGGTACAAAATACCTTTTTAAATGCATTCCCTTTTCTCCAAATTGACTATTTTAATAGTACTGTAGGTCCTCAGTCAAGAAAGCTGAATATACTTTGGCTATTTTGTAGCTAGATACTGTGGTAGTCGGGATTAGGTTGTTCAAGTAGGCCAACTGAAATGTAAGCTTGCGTTTAGCTTCTGTCACCATTTGTGAAATGTCATTGTGGGGAAGTGGTCAAGGGACAGGACCTGTTGCCAGAGGAGGTTTTAGGAAGTTTGAATTAAGTTCTTGCCCTGAGTGACCCAGAGTGTAGGCTACATACACACTGAAGCCCCTAAGTTCTGCAGGTTTGTTGGTCTTGTTTTGCTAAAATATGCACAAAAAACACATTTGAAGAAATATGTAGCCTAGACAGAGTTTACAGAGTACAGACGTCAGATGGGTCCTAACCAGTAACCACAGAGGAAGGTACTGGGAGGAAAGATGTGTGTGCCAGCCAGGCTCAGCTCTTCTGCTCAAATCCGAGTGGTGATTATAATAAGCCCCAAGCTGCAATTGTGCAACAACGGTCACAGAAAGTGAATTGTGCTTCCACTCAAATCTTGCATGTAGGGTTTCTGGTCGGTCCCTGCGTAGTTGGACCACCCTTGTGAAAATGTAACTTGCTAGCTAACAGCTCGAGACCTAATAGCCAATAGCTTGTTAGCACATTCTTTTTTTTTAGCTTAGTCCAGGGGTTTTCAAACTTTTCTTGCCTAGGGACACCCACACAGGCAAACCGGCAACCCAGGGACCCCCTCATGTTAGCCAAAAAATAAATGTCTTATCAGGTGAATAATAATGGCAAGTAGAAGTAATGCATTTTTAAATGAATAGATTTGGTAGAAAGTTTCATTGTTTTAACTTCCCCACAGTTATTTGGAAGAGGAAGTGTAAACTCTAACATACCTTTCTAGCTAATAGGCTATCTTGGCGGCGGAGAGAATTTTGCTGTTGTAATGCATGTTTTCTGCAATTCTACAAATGTTTCCACTGAGCTGAGAGGACATTTTTTTGCAGATTTTAATCAAATTTCCAGTAATTCGACATAGTTTGCTATGGAACCGAGAGCTAATCTAGCAGTTTTAAAGTCAACTAACTGAAATTCTATGCGTTTTGCCATGACTAATGCTGTGTTCCTCTGCTCAAACATTATAACAACATCAATAGGTATGTGCCCTGGATCCCTGTTTTAAAAATTAAAAAAAATCCAGTTCTCGGAGTGTCTAGCTTATGTTTTATTGTTCTCAAAGATGGTATTATTAAAAAAATCTATATAGTTCAAAATATTTTCTGCGTGCTTTCTATCTGGTTTTGGTCATTTAAGTTGACACTGAAACTGTTTTTCCATCCCGAAAATTAACATTTAGACGCCCGGCCCGAAAATAACCTGTAATTAGCTCTAAAGACTGTAATTTCCACCATATTAAAGGGTTGGATTGATATTTTGGCAATGAAGCTATTTATCTGCTTCCCCAGAGGTGGATGAACAGGAACAGCTAGCATGCTAACTGTTCCTGTAGACTTCGAGTCATTGTGCTAACGCTATTTAGCATTGGCTTTTGAACCATCCTCCAACCTCCTTCATACTGGATGCAGAAAATTGTGCCAAAAAATGGTATTATGTTGTAGCTTGCGATATTCATAAAAAATTAAAACAAAGAATCCCTCTATATATATATATATATATATATATATATATATATATATATATATATATATATATATATATATATATATATATATATATATATATATATATATAAATGGTTTGTTTAATAACAACAGAAGTGCTTGCAATGGAACGATGCACATATTTAATGAAACAAAGCCATTTTGGTTTCTCTGTTATGCATGCATGTTCTGTCCTTCATTTACCATGACTGGTTTGTCCACTTTGTGCAATTGAATGTTCATATCTGTCCGTGACAGGGAAACAGAGCAAAGGGTGTTGTGATAAGTAATCACGCAGTCATTTCAGCCACTCAAGAGACCATGGTGTCTCCACAGACCAAAGAGCTCTCTGCAGGAATCACTTATGCATTCCTAGAATCTGTCTGTAGTGTAATGTTAACAGCAATGTGACACTACCCACCCAGGCATGTGGTGAACCAGGAAGAGAATGCTAATTAAATGGTAGTTCAGTAGAATGCCTGGCACCCAGGTAGTGTCTCCAGTAGCTAAGAGCTAAGTTAGAAGTTTGGTTAACAGCATGCTGTGAGTGTCACGTTCAGGGGATGGAAGGGTGATCTCTGAACTTCTTTCTGGTTCCATCTAGGAGAGAGAAGTGGTAGCTGTAAAATCTAACACCCATGTGTTGGCACTCCTAAAGTATTTGAATTTGGGATGACAGTCTGAATGTGAGGCCATGTAAGATTTACAATCAACGTGTTTGTCTTGTCAGAAAAAGCTGGAGAAAGCAGTAGGCTAATAGAGGTAGGTGGCGGGCCTCCTTTACCCATGATGAATTCCACAGATGTGGGGGTGAAGACAGAGAGATGCTTCTGTGAAGAGGCCTCACTTGGCCCTGCCATGTGACACTGGCAGATTATCATTGCTGTAAGCTATAAAAAAAAAAATAGTTACACGTAGAATAATAGTGAAGACATCAAAACTACGAAATAACATATGTAGTAACATGTAGTAACCAAAAAAGTGTTAAACAAATCAAAATATATTTTATATTTGAGATTCTTCAAGGTAGCCACCCTGTGCCTTGATGACAGCTTTGCACACTCTTGGCATTCTCAACCAGCTTCACCTGGAATGCTTTCCCAACTGTCTTGAAGGAGTTCCCGCATATGCTGAGCACTTGTTGGCTGATTTTCCTTCACTCTGTGGTCCAACTCATTCCAAACCATCTCAATTGGGTTGAGGTTGGGTGATTGTGGAGGCCAGGTCATCTGATGCAGTACTCCATCACTCTCTTTCTTGGTCAAATAGCCCTTACACAGCCTGGACATGTGTTTGGCTGTTCTTCCTGTTGAAAAACAAATTATAGTTGTTTACAGACACAGTGAATTTATAAGTGAAATAATATATCACAATTCCAGTGGGTCAGAAGTTTACATACACTAAGTTGACTGTGCCTTTAAACAGCTTGGAAAATTCCAGAAATGTCATGGCTTTAGAAGCTTCTGATAGACTAATTCACATCATTTGAGTCAATTGGAGGTCTATTTCAAGGCCTACCTTCAAACTCACTGCCTCTTTGCTTGACATCATGGGAAAATCAAAATAAATCAGCCAAGACCTCAGAATTTTTTTTAAAAACCTCCACAAGTCTGGTTCATCTTTAGGGCAATTTCCAAACGCCTGAAGGTACCACGTTCATCTGTACAAACAATAGTACGCAAGTATAAACACCATGGGACCATGCAGGCGTCATATCGCTCAGGAAGGAGATGCATTCTGTGTCCTAGAGATGAACTTACTTTGGTGCGAAAAGTGCAAATCAATCCCAGAACAACAGCAAAGGACCTTGTGAAGATGCTGCTGGAAACGTGTACAAAAGTATCTATATCCACAGTTAAACGAGTCCTATATCGACATAACCTGATAGGCTGCTCAGCAAGGAAGAAGAAAGAAATGTCCTCTGGTTTGATGAAACAAAAATAGAACTGTTTGGCCATAATGACCATCGTTTTGGAGGGAAAAGGAGGAGGTTTGCAAGCCGAAGAACACCATCCCAACCGTGAAGCACAGGGGTGGCAGCATCATGACCCAAAGCATACTTCCAAAGTTGTGGCAAGTTAGCTTAAGGACAACAAAGTCAAGGTATTGGTGTGGCCATCACAAAGCCTCAATCCCATAGAAAATGTGTGGGCAGAACTGAAAAGGTGTGTGCGAGCAAGGAGGCCTACAAACCTGACTCAGTTACACCAGCTCTGTCAGGAGGAATGGGCCAAAATTCACCCAACTTATTGTGGGAAGATCGTGGAAGGCTACCTGAAACGTTTGACCCAAGTTAAACAATTTAAAGGCAATTCTACCAAATACTAATTGAGTATATGTAAACTTCTGACCCACTGGGAATGTGATGAAAGAAATAAAAGCTGAAATAAATCATTCTCTCTACTATTATTCTAACATTTCACATTCTTAAAATAAAGTGGTGATCCTAAATGACCTAAGACGGGGGACTTTTACTAGGATTAAGTGTCAGGAATTGTGAAAAACTGAGTTTAAATGTATTTAGCTAAGGTGTATGTAAACTTCCGACTTCAACTGCAGGTTGTTTCACTGCATAACTTTGATTGTGCTCACTGTTCATCTTAAAAAAAACAAAGAATAGGACTGTATGTAAGAAACATGCTAGCTTAAGTCCTTGCAGAATAGAACCCTCCCCCAATTGAGTTATCAAATTAGATTTTGCGATTTGGGTGGGTAGTTTCCAGAAAGACAATTACACAAAACTTTCAAGTCTCAACTGTTCCATTGTTATTTTCTCTGCCCAAAATGAGAAGGCAGAAATAGAAGCTAATCTTGACAAGAAAACTACAGCGCATTAGTTCCAGATAAGAACTTGGATCCCGACAGAAACCAGTGTTATTTATAGGTTCCCACTGCGGTTACTGTGTTAAAACAAACAGAAAAGGGACCCGCTTCTCAACTGTGAGTCTGGTATTTCACTAGAGAAACAGACACCTCTAATGAACTCTCCACTACGATGTGTTTGTTTGAATGACCCTTCTTCCACCCCTCACAGTGAATAACCTCAGTGGCACTGGAGGACAAAATGTGTGTCCTCCTGATATGAGAGACAGAGTTTTGTGTGGCGTAATGTGTCCATTAGTATTTGATAAAGTCTGTTTATAACTAGTTCCAGAGACATACAGTAACACTTTCATCCAGGCGTGTTTCTGAGCCCAGGCAACAAGGGAGCTCCTGCCCCAGAAGTTATGGTCTCCCTGGCCTGGTGTCTCTCCCTCTCTCCTTCTCCCTCCCTGCTGCTCTCAGCGGTCTCCTGCCCACCTGCTGGGACCCCAGCCAACCCCCAGACTTCAAACATGTTTTACTTGAAGTCAGGAGAGAGAAATAATTGTCCTCAATAAAATGCACACAGGCCACCAATTTTAAGCCCTAGCACATATTAACTTCTGCTTTGCTGACATTTTCTTGCTTTTCCAAGCTCAGTCTCATTTATTTTGTTTGAGGAAGTCTGTTTATATTATGAAATGTCAGTGCTAAAATGGTTGTCTTGAACAAACCAAGCTAATTTGTATTCTCCAGAGTCTATTTGCACTTCCCACTATCATATTGATGTGAACATTGATGGATAGATATACTGTTATTAGAGCAGTGGAAATAAATTAACATAAATATGGGTTGTATTTACAATGGTGGTTGTTCTTCACAGGTTGCCATTTTCTTGTGGAACCAGGTCACAAATCTTGCTGTTATGATGGCACACTGGTATTTCACCCAGTAGATATGGGAGTTTATCAAAATTGGGTTTGTTTTCAAATTCTTTGTGGATCTGTTTCTACCGCTTTCTCTCCACCTCTCTTTTTCTCTCTCCCCACACCTCTCTGTGCATACAACATACAGTGGGGCAAAAAAGTATTTAGTCAGCCACCAATTGTGCAAGTTCTCCCACTTAAAAAGATGAGAGGCCTGTAATTTTCATCATAGGCACACTTCAACTATGACAGACAAAATGACAAAAAAAAATCCAGAAAATCACATTGTAGGATTTTTAATGAATTTATTTGCAAATTATGGTGGAAAATAAGTATTTGGTCAATAACAAAAGTTTTTCTCAATACTTTGTTATATACCCTTTGTTGGCAATGACAGAGGTCAAACGTTTTCTGTAAGTCTACACAAGGTTTTCACACACTGTTGCTGGTATTTTGGCCCATTCCTCCATGCAGATATCCTCTAGAGCAGTGATGTTTTGGGGCTGTTGCTGGGCAACACAGACTTTCAACTCCCTCCAAATATTTTCTATGGGGTTGAGATCTGGAGACTGGCTAGGCCACTCCAGGACCTTGAAATGCGTCTTACGAAGCCACTCCTTCGTTGCCTGGGCGGTGTGTTTGGGATCATTGTCATGCTGAAAGACCCAGCCACGTTTCATCTTCAATGCCCTTGCTGATGGAAGGAGATTTTCACTAAAAATCTCACGATACATGGCCCCATTCATTCTTTCCTTTACACGGATCAGTCGACGTGGTCCCTTTGCAGAAAAACAGCCCCAAGCATGATGTTTCCACCCCCATGCTTCACAGTAGGTATGGTGTTCTTTGGATGCAACTCAGCATTCTTCGTCCTCCAAACACGACGAGTTGAGTTTTTACCAAATGTTCTATTTTGGTTTCATCTGACCATATGACATTCTCCCAATCTTCTTCTGGATCATCCAAATGCTCTCTAGCAAACTTCAGACGGGCCTGGACATGTACTGGCTTAAGCAGGGGGACACATCTGGCACTGCAGGATTTGAGTCCCTGGCGGCGTAGTGTGTTACTCATGGTAGGCTTTGTTACTTTGGTCCCAGCTCTCCGCAGGTCATTCACTAGGTCCCCCCGTGTGGTTCTGGGATTTTTGCTCACCGTTCTTGTGATCATTTTGACCCCACGGGGTGAGATCTAGCGTGTAGCCCCAGATCGAGGGAGATTATCAGTGGTCTTGTATGTCTTCCATTTCCTAATAATTGCTCCCACAGTTGATTTCTTCAAACCAAGCTGCTTACCTATTGCAGATTCAGTCTTCCCAGCCTGGTGCAGGTCTACAATTTTGATTCTGGTGTCCTTTGACAGCTCTTAGGTCTTGGCCATAGTTTAGTTTGGAGTGTGACTGTTTGAGGTTGTGGACAGGTCGTTTATACTGATAACAAACAAAGCAAATTTCACGTTCGACCGCAAACTACTAGCTACTATATCATCAACTCAACATTGCAGTTAACACAGGAGTGGCATAATTATTTTTACCTTTATTTAACTAGGCAAGTCAGTTAAGAACTAATTCTTATTTTCAATGACGGCCTAGGAACAGTGGGTTGCCTTGTTCAGGAGTAGAATGACAGATTTTTACAACCGATCTAGCAACCTTTTGTTTACTAGTCCAACGCTCTAACCACTAGGCTACCTGCCACCTCAATGTCAAAGTAGGCTTGCAGTACTGTATATGATTTGTATAGATTATTCTGTACTGCAGTACAGAACCATCGCTAGATTAGATGTCACACTCAACAACCAATTTGTTCTACACTTTAAAAAATATAATGTATTTTGATGTGATTTAAGCATTGATATGGACTCAAAACATCTAATTTAGTTGTTTCTCTATGAACAATTGTAATTTTGAGTGAAAAACAAAAAATCTAAAACCAGGAAAAATAAAACTGGGAACCTAATGTGGATAAATATAAAACAGAATTTGGGGAAAATCACCTGGTTTTATAGGGCCCCCTTTAGTGTATTTTCTTAACCATTATTTGAGCAGGTACAGTGCATTCGGAAAGTATTCAGACCCCTTCATTTTCCCCCACATTTTGTTATATTACAGCTTTATTCTTAAATGAATTGTTTTCCTCATCAATTTACACACATTACCCCATAATGACAAAGTGAAAACAGGTTTTTAAAAATGTAAGCAAATGTACAATTAAAAAATATATATATTTACATAAGTATTCAGACCCTCTGCTATGAGACTCAAAATTGAACTCTGGTGCATCCTGTTTCCATTGATCATCCTTGATGTTTCTACAACTTGATTAGAGTCCACCTCAGGTAAATTCAATTGATTGAACATGATTTGAAAAGGCACACACCTGTCTATATAAGGTCACACAGTTGACCGTTCATGTCAGAGCAAAAACCAAGCCATGAGGTTGAAGGAATTGTCTGCAGAGCTCAGAGACAGGATTGTGTCAAGGCACAGATCCTGGGACAGGTACCAAAACATTTCTGCAGCATTGAAGGTGTTTTTCAGCGGCAGGGATTCGGAGACTAGTCAGGATCGAGGGGAAGATGAACGGAGCAAAGTGCAGAGAGATTCTTGACGAAAATCTGCCTCAGAGCACTCAGGACCTCCGACTGGGGTGAAGGTTCACCTTCCAACAGGACAAAGACCCTAAGCACACAGCCAAGACAATGCAGGAGTGGCTTCAGAAAAGTCTAATGTGCCTTTTTGTAAAGCTAGAGAGAAATAAATAGCTCGGGATACTTTTTAAAAACTTTTTTAATAGCACTCATTCTAGAAAAGGTTGGATACCCCTGGGATATAGCATAGAGGGTGAGATTGGCAGGGCTGTGCAGTTACTGCCATGGCTTCTGTTGGGAAATCAGTGTGGGGTAAACGCCAGCCTGTTTGAGGGAAATGCTGAAAGAATTATTTTCTCACACCATCTGATCCTCCTTGTCTTTCAAATTCTGTATCTTTCTTTTCCATCTCTTTGGCACCAGTGTGTCTTCTTTTGGCCCATTAACATGCTCTGCTGTCAGAGCGGCGTATGGCGTAAGCAGTTTATCCTCACCTCCTGCTGCATCACAGATGCTGTGTGAAACAGACACTCACTGAGAGCTGTTCATGTGCCATGAAGACTCAATCATGCCACACAGGCTGAAATGATGGTAAAAAATATTCTGAATTAACAACTAGCTAAAGCTGTCAACTAACTGATTGCTAATGAGCTAAACCTGACAGGCTGCCACTGTCCATAACTATTATATGCAGGGATTTTGCTCCTACTCCCTATCGACTGTAAGGTGTTGGTTACTATTTCTAGGCCAAGGATGTCTCTCTTGTCAAAATCTATTTTCTTCGCCTCTAAAAATCTAATTGTGAGGGATTTTAGGACTGCTTGTTAAGTGAGAGCTTTGTTAGCTCTTGCTCTGGACGTTTCTTTTCTGTATGCAATATTGTGGTAAAGAAATTTGTGCTTTCCAGGATAAATGGTATGTTCCATCTATAAGGACCAATGACCACCAACATGTGAAGTTCATAGGAGCATGTCAAATGAAAGCTAATAGTCTCTATTTTTGAGAAATTAAGACACATTTAAAATGCTCTACCATTTTTGCTCCTACAAATTTGGAATAAGCAAAGGTTTCTGTTTTTTGTCACACACATGGAATAGATGTCTTTAGAAAACATCTACCAGAGAAGGTATTACAAATACATAAAAGCATACTTGGATGCAATGTTGCCTCAATTTTTGGGGGGCACTGAGCGATTTCAGGTCTGCTGAGTGTAAACTTGAACATTGTAAAAATTATGTGATAACTTCTTCTGACGAGTTTACCTTGAACACTGAGGCTGTACTTAATTTATGTTAGTTTTAACAGTGGTCAAGTAGGCTACTCTGGCTATTTGATCTTAATGTAGGCCTACAAGAGTGGCCTCCTATCAAAAACAATGGAGCAAATGCATCCCATAACATTTTAACATGGAAATACAGTGACAAGAAAAAGTATGTGAACCCTTTGGAATTACCTGGATTTATGCACAAATTGGTCATAAAATTTGACCTGATCTTCATCTAAGTCACAACAATAGACAAACGCAGTCTGCTTAAACGAATAACACACAAACTATTATACGTTTTCATGTCTTTATTGAACACACCGTGTAAACATTCACAGTGTATGGTGGAAAGGTATGTGATCCCTTGGATTTAATTACTGGTTGACCCTCCTTTGACAGCAATAAACTCAACCAAATGTTTTTGGCAGTCAGATAGCCTTACATTCTCCTGCAAAATGTCTTGATAAACTTGAATGAATTTTTCCGTAGATGATAGCAAGCTGTCCAGGTCCTGAGGCTGCAAAGCAGCCCCAAACCATGACGCTCCCTCCACCATACTTGGAATGAGGTTTTGTTGTTGGTGTGCTGTGCCTTCTTTCCTCCACACACGGTGTTGTGTGTTCCTTCCAAACAACTCAACTGTAGTTTCATCTGTCCACAGAATATTTTGCCAGAAGCGCTGTGGAACATCCAGGTGCTCTTTTTGCAAACTTCAGACGTGCAGCAATGTTTGTTTTTTTTGACAGCAGTGGCTTCTTCCATGGTGTCCTCCCATGAACACCATTCTTGTTTAGTGTTTTACGTATCGTAGACTCGTCAACAGAGATGTTAGCGTGTTCCAGAGATTTCTGTAAGTCTTTAGCTGACACTCTAGGATTCTTCTTAACCTCATTGAGCATTCTGCACTGTTCTTGTAGTTATCTTTGCTGGTTGGCTAGGAGAGTAGCAACCGTGCTGAACTTTCTCCATTTATAGGCAATTTGTCTTACTGTGGACTGATGAACATCGAGGCTTTTAGAGATACTTTTGTAACCCTTTCCAGCTTTATGCAAGTCAACAATTCTTAATCTTAGGTCTTCTGAGATCTCTTTTGTTCGAGGCATGGTTCACAACAGGCAATGTTTCTTGTGAATAGCAAACTCACATTTTATGCGTGTTTTTTATAGGGCAGGGCAGTTGTTGGAGATGTTGTTTACATCTCCAATCTCATCTCATTGATTGGACTCCAGGTTAGCTGACTTCGGACTCCAATTAGCTTTTGGAGAAGTCATTAGCCTAGGGGTTCACATACTTTTTCCAACCTGCACTGTGACTGTTTAAATGATGTGTCCAAAATAGACAAGAAAAATACAGTCATTTGTGTGTTATTAGTTTAAGCAGACTGTGTTTGTCTATTGCTGTGACTAAGATGAAGATCAGATCACATTTTGACAAATTTCTGCAGAAATCCAGGTAATTCCAAAGGGTCCACATACTTTTCTTGCCACTGTAGCTGTTCTATCATTCAGCCTACAGTAGCAGCCAATGTGTGGTTTTCAATGTAGCCTACATTCCATGAGTCGTTTAAAAAAACTAAAACATGTAGAGCTTGACATTAACCTGTTTATCCACTTGTCCTTTAGAGAAGGACTCCCTAGTGGTACAGTGGTCTAAGGCACTGCATCTCAGTGAAAGAGGCGTCATTACAGTCCCTGGTTTGAATCCAGGCTGTATCACATCCGGACTTGATTGGGAGTCCCATAGGGCAGAGCACAATTGGCCCAGCGTCGTCTGGGTTTGGCTGGGGTAGGCCATCATTGTAAATCAGTTTTGGGTGATTTCTGTGGCCAAAAATGCTTGATTTTTCCTGCAGCTTTTCTGAAATGATGCGATACATTTTGCAATGTTTTTTTTCACGTTAATTTAATATAAAGCAATACAAAGTCGTATGTGCTCAGTTTCAGGACGATTTTATGCAGAATACATAATACAAAAACAATTAAACATTCACTCACTCACACACACCTCCTCTCCATCAGGCTTGTGGCTTTCTATAAATATGAGATGCACCTCCCATATGCACCTCTCATTCCTACTCTCTCTCTCCCTCTCGCAACAAAAAACCCCCAAATAGATTCAAGGCTGATCACTTTCAATTTGAGGGTTGATATTTCTTTCGCATAAATTGTCTTCAAAATACTTGAATGTGATTTGTTTTTTTCTGAAAGGGTCGTTAGGAAGATAAAGCACAGGAAACATAAGAATAGAGTATTGTGGTTGATATGAATTTTTACAACGGTATTACCATTTTTTTTTTTAATCCAGAAAGATTGTGTTTTGTGATCCGTATTAGGTTTTACAGAGTTTAAAACGGCAAATCTAACAGACTGGGAAGAGCAGAGTGCCGACCGCCAAGAGTGCCGACCGCCAAGAGTGCCGACCGCCAAGAGTGCCGACCGCCAAGTTTAGCCGACCGCCAAGTTTAGCGGAGTAAAAGTTTGAGTAAAACACCACTCACCTTGATTCTTTCAGAGCTTGCCACAGTCTTCCCTGCTACTACTTCAGTCATGGTGATCTGCAGCTGCTGTGGGAACTGTTCTGACATTCTCATGTGCTTTGCTGATTCGAAGTGACTGTTGAATGTCGACCTTCTCAAGTTTCCAAAATAATTTGGCAAATTGTTTAGCTGTTATTTTTGTTGGCAAATGAGATTGATTTCTGTGCATTGTACTGCCTGTCGGCCATCAACAATCACACATCTTCGCACGGGAATACGCTAACAGGTCAGGGGGGAGAAACTTTTTTGATGTGTGGTTGGATTGGGCCATTTTGCACAGTAACAGTGCAGTAAATTGGTCAAAATTACGAACTCACTTTTGATTGAACCCTTTTATGCACTAAAAGTGCAAAATGGCGAGCTCTCGCATAATATGCGCTCATTGGTTGATTCTGCATTGAATTATGCTATTGCAGAATAGCGTAATCCTGGAGGGACTGTTAAATAAGAATTTAACTAACTTGCCTAGTTTAAATAAAGATAACATAAAAAAGGTGACTGAAAATGTTGTTGTGGTGTTTGATGCAAGAAACTACTTCACAAAATAAAATGCATAATTTTTCCCATACCATTATTACAGAGAATTAGACAAGTCAAGCTACCCTCTGCCTATTGGCTACTTAGCTTCTTCAAGCCTGTCTCAAAATACAGCACTGCCCCTTTAAGACAAGAAAAGCTATTTACCTGATGCACTTTTTAAAGATGGCTAGAAATGCACATGTTTTTTGTTCTTGTAGGAAGCAATCACTCCCCCATTCCTGACTACACATTATCTATACCTGTGCTAATAACTCACTAACTAACTAGCAAAGGATATGAATAAATGTGCACAGGTCGGTACATGTAGCTCTCGCTTTGATCTGAAAACAAGCACATCTACTCATGACCACTCATGCTGCATACACAGTCCAGTTCAAAGTGAATGGCACAGATCCATATATGGCAATGGTATATTTGCATATAGGCCTACTGCAGCTCTGATTGGTTATGGCGCATTGGTCTGTGTAGAGTATGAGCAAATTTGTTTTCAGTACTTTTATTTCCATGACTAATCAAAACTTTTTTTTCTTAAACTCTCATTTGTCTCTTTGTTAAGGGAAATAAATTTCACAGTGTGGTTTAGATGGTACAATGATTCTGTACACTACATTTGCTTGTTTTGTCTCAAACTGAAATTAGGCGAACTTCATTTTGCAATCAGGCATAGCGATGGGTATCATTAAGATTTTAACGGTATTACTACTCTTACCGATACTGCTTATCGATCATGTACTTTTAACGGTATTACTACTCTTACCGATACTCCTTATCAATCATGTACTTTTAACGGTATTACTACTCTTACTGATACTGCTTATCGATCATGTACTTTTAACGGTATTACTACTCTTACCGATACTCCTTATCAATCATGTACTTTTAACGGTATTACTACTCTTACCGATACTCCTTATCAATCATGTACTTTTAACGGTATTACTACTCTTACCGATACTCCTTATCAATCATGTACTTTTAACGGTATTACTACTCTTACCGATACTCCTTATCGATCATGTACTTTTAACGGTATTACTACTCTTACCGATACTCCTTATCGATCATGTACTTTTAACGGTATAACTACTCTTACCGATACTCCTTATCGATCATGTACTTTTAACGGTATAACTACTCTTACCGATACTCCTTATCGATCATGTACTTTTAACGGTATTACTACTCTTACCGATACTCCTTATCGATCATGTACTTTTAACGGTATTACTACTCTTACCGATACTGCTTATCGATCATGTACTTTTAACGGTATAACTACTCTTACCGATACTCCTTATCGATCATGTACTTTTAACGGTATTACTACTCTTACCGATACTCCTTATCGATCATGTACTTTTAACGGTATTACTACTCTTACCGATACTCCTTATCGATCATGTACTTTTAACGGTATAACTACTCTTACCGATACTCCTTATCGATCATGTACTTTTAACGGTATTACTACTCTTACCGATACTGCTTATCGATCATGTACTTTTAACGGTATTACTACTCTTACCGATACTGCTTATCGATCATGTACTTTTAACGGTATTACTACTCTTACCGATACTGCTTATCGATCATGTACTTTTAACGGTATTACTACTCTTACCGATACTCCTTATCGATCATGTACTTTTAACGGTATTACTACTCTTACCGATACTGCTTATCGATCATGTACTTTTAACGGTATAACTACTCTTACCGATACTCCTTATCGATCATGTACTTTTAACGGTATTACTACTCTTACCGATACTGCTTATCGATCATGTACTTTTAACGGTATAACTACTCTTACCGATACTCCTTATCGATCATGTACTTTTAACGGTATTACTACTCTTACCGATACTCCTTATCAATCATGTACTTTTAACGGTATTACTACTCTTACCGATACTCCTTATCGATCATGTACTTTTAACGGTATTACTACTCTTACCGATACTGCTTATCGATCATGTACTTTTAACGGTTTTACTACTCTTACCGATACTCCTTATCGATCATGTACTTTTAACGGTAATCTTATCGGTTCTTTTATTTTTTACAAAACAAAACAAATTAAGAACAGAATTAACATTGCTTTATTTTCTGAAATGTAAAATAAATAATTATTTACAGCAAAAGAAACAGCAATGTTTTGAACAAATCACTATTATAGACTCAGATGTTGTGATGATGGAAATGTAAAACAAATTAAATAAACACACGGGTGGGGCATGCAGGTAGGCTGCAAAAGGACAAATAGTTCTTAACAGTTCCTCTGGAGAAAGATAAACATATTTGTCTTCTCTGGCAGAAGTCGGAACCTCTCCTGGCTTATTGTGTTCCCTGCAGTCGAAAATACCATCTCGCTAGGGGTGGAGGAGGCTTGAGCACAGAGGTGGCTTGTTGCAATGTTTGTGAGGAGGGGCAGAGTAGCTCTCTTCTCCCACCACCACATCACAGGATCTTCAGCCATGGGGATGGGAGGCAGGCCTTCGTAGAGCTCCACCTCTAGGTCAACACTCTCGCTGAGGGTGAGGGACGAGGTGTCCTGTTGGATCGTCAACCTCGCTCCCTGTCCTCCTCTGAGAACAGGTCCTCCAAGGCACTCCTTGTTTTGTACAATGGAGGGACTGTCTCCTCCATTTCCACTCCTTCTCCTTCAGACTCCTCCTCCTGTTGCTGGTGCTCTGTGTCTGTCTGCTCCGGCTCCTGACAGCCCTGGTGTTGCTCCTGTCACATTGGCCTCAACAGTTGCCACCTGGGACAGGCTGAGGAAGGCGTCACTCACCGGCCTCCCTTTAAATCTGGGGTCCATTGCTGTGGCCGCATGCAGGAAGGCTTGAAAGTCCTCATCCTGATAGCTCTCGGAGAGGTTCTCCCACACCTTTGATTGTTGCCACAGATTTTGCATCTTCATGCTTCACAGTGAAGCAAGTGCTCTTCCAGTTTTTGGAGGATGGGTATGATCTGTCCACAGGTGGCATTTTGTCCACATGACACACACAGTGTGGCTGTATAGAGGATTCTCATGAGCTGGACAAACTCCTCAGCCTTATGGAAGTCCTTGTCCTTCGGATGGCCCAGATTGTCCTGGACCAGCGTGGGTCCAAGGCTGCTGCTTGGATCGCTGGATACTGCTCCATGAATCTCTATCATTAGATAGAGTTCCATCTGGTCTTGACATCAAGGAAGAGTGAGTGTTGCGGAAGGCCTGAAACAACAACAACAACAAAAAACAACATACATTTAATTACCGCACACTTGAATATTGAATTAAATAGTTAAATGTGGGAATTTCAAAATAACACTTTAATAGATCGAACTGGCTTCTTACCAAGGAGCTGCTGCTTTTCCTTCAATACTGTTTTGGACATCGAGGATCTCTTGAACCACACGACCACTGCTCTGATTCAGGCTGCCCATTTATCAATGAAAGTCATTTTGTAGATTTTCTGCACTGCCAGATTCAGTGTGTGTACAAAGCATCCTATTTTTAGGATGTGTAGCCTCTTGATGGCAACGTCCATTTTGCCAGCATTATCAACAGTCACAGCTACAATCTTGCTCGGCTCTATCTCAAACTCTTCCAGAATGTCTGAGATCTCCTCTGCCACTACTTCGCCAGTTGTGATTTGTACACTGCCCTGGTGTGGAGGACCTTCTGTTTTACACTGCCCTGGTGTGGAGGACCTTCTGTTTTACACTGCCCTGGTGTGCAGGACCTTCTGTTTTACACTGCCCTGATGAGGAGGACCTTCTGTTGTACACTGCCCTGGCTTGTGTAGTGCACTGTAACAGCGAGAGAGTGGTCCTGACAGAGGCTGGTCCACCCGTCTGATGTGATGGCCAGCTTTGGCACGTCCTTCAGCCTAGGTGTCACATTGGCCTTTTCTACACCATACCAGGTAGGAATTAATGTGTTTATAGGTAACTCCTGGAGGGAGGGGTATATTTGGGGTTGAGTGCCTTGCTCATCTCCCTACAGTAAAACAATGTTTTCATGTGTTGAATTATCATTATTGTGTATTGAATTGTGGAGTGATGGGACTAATATACAACCCTTTTATACTACTATATCCTAAAAAAATGTATACAGCTCAGTATATACTGACAGACTGTTACCTAAAGCCCTTAGACTCCACTGTTGCAAAGGAGTGTAGGCCTTTCACTATGAACTTGGTCATGGCTGGGTGGCACTCATTCACCCTCTCCTCAGTCATCCTCCCACTAGCTGCCATTGTGAAGGGGCTTTGGGCTTGTCTTTTGGCTTGGACCAGCGGTATTTTAGAGAGGAATGGGTTGGTTCACTGTGGTTGCAACTTTAACAAAAAAGTAGCATAATCTTTAAATGGGTGAACACACCCATAGCTAAACAATCAGCTGGCTTATGGTTCCTTTTGATCAGGAACCCATGTTCTCATAATTGGGTTAACTCTGTGTGTGTGGTCTCTAGGCTGCTAGCATACATACCTGACGTAGATCGGGCAACGAGAGATGAGCTACGAGCCACGCAGTCGAAATCTGTGCGCTTTCGATAGATGTTTGGACAGATTGCTTGTGTTTCCGCCCTTACAAGAAAAAGTCTTGTTGCACTTGTGGCAACGAGCATTGTCAGCATCGACTCTGGTGACTCTTTTGAACGTTTAGTTCGCTCTGCCATCGTCACTAATTAAGAGCAGGATATGTGTGTTTGTGACACAGTCTCCCCGCCAGAGAGATCTCTCTTCTGGATTGGGTATAGTGAAAATGCATCAAAGACAAATGTCTTCATCTTATTGCAAATTAGAAATGGTTGGTGAGATAAAATGTGCAAGATAACATTTATATAGCAATAATAAATAGGACATTTATTTTCTTAAGTTCTCCAGTACGGAAAGCAGAACCAATAACGTCAGAGCTTATCGATACTACGGTCTTTCATTATTTAGCCCCTGGGCCCGTTTAATACCGGGTTTCAGTACCCATCCCTAATCAGCACTAATTTGAATGCATCTTTAACTTTATTAGCAGTAGGCCTATGTTTTGAGAAGTGGAAAATGTGTGCACCATAGCCATGGTGCTCAGTGGTCCCATCGTCTCTCGCTCGCTCTATCGTTCGCTCCGCTCTATCGCTCGCTCTATCGCTGTGCTGGACAGACCCTTCAATAATGGCTTGAATATTAATAGGTTAGTCTGAGGATTTTTTTTTTTTTTTAAAGGCGGAGACCATTTTCTCTAGTGCACTCGGGAACAACAGTACAGGGAAGCCTAATCATTACAACAATTATTATAGGTGATGTTTTTTATATATATAGTTGCACTGGTGCTCCTAATATAAAATGGCAAGTTGCACAGCAAAATATTTAGTAACATATGCGACTAAAATGGTCACACTTTAGAGCCCTGTGTGAGGGGTGTCCGTGCGTGGCTTTTGATCATTTCTTGGGGTTTTACTAATTGGTAGGAAGAAGTTTGGTCCAAATCGAATGTTACATACTATTATTATCTGAATCCTGTAAATTTAAATGGCTAATTTTGGCTGCAATCAATTAGCTTAATTTCTCCAAGAACATTTTATTTCAACAAAATGTTTCAGTAATGCCGATCACCTGTTTCTAACCACAGAAACCGTTTCAGACCAATCTGAGATGGTGGGTGTCATGGCTTGTTGAAATGACATGGAACGACTCAGCCCTGACATGCGCAGTTGTCAGTCTTACCTCACGCTGCTGTACACTACAGCTCTGACATCATTAAGTCAATGTGATTCAGTATAATCCACTGTGGGAGCTAGGACATTGGCAGGTAGAGAAGTGCCAGTCTCTCTCATGGGGACTGGAGACTGTACAGTACAGGTAGTGGACACTGTCTCTGAGAGGCTTGCTGAGCTACTGTTTGGCAAATGGCGCATCTGGTCTCAATGCCCGACCAGCAGCCATCCCTCCGCTTAATTAAACCCAATTGCCCTGGCAGTGCCCCCGCTATGCGCCAGGAACCACTGGACAGCCTGCCCTTGGGTACTGCTGCACCGCTAATCCCTAGCTGTGTGGTCGCACTGCTTAATTGGCCTGAGGACAAATCTGTTTATTTGACATTGGGGCTCAGCCTCACCTGGTCTTTCCACCCAGCGGCACAGCAATCAGGTCCCTAAAGTCCCAGGACTGCTGCGTTCCCCTTCCACTGCTCCACTTCACCTTGTCATGTTGTAATACTGTTGAAATGGAGTTGTTTTGACGTAGCTACTAACTTGAAAACCACAGGGTTTAGATGCTGCCGTAGTGGATCCCAAAGAGACAAAGACAAATGGCAAGAAGAGGGCAGCAACAGAGGCTAAAAAGGGATTTCCGTCAGAGTTTTTGGGAGAGTGACACAGAGGATAAAGGCAGAGAAGGGGGTCCGTGAAGACGTCTTGGGCATCCATGAGCAGCTTCATCAGTCTTTTCCTTAAACACAAAGAATGTAAGAGAGAGTGAGAGGAATGGTATTATTATCATTCGTCCTTTTACTGGCCAAGCTTTGTGCAACGCGGCATTAAAGCCCCCAGAATCTCTTTCAGACTTCATCCTCATCAAGCTGATATTCCCTCAGGGATATTAGGGATTAGCTCTTTCCTTTCAAAGAGGAATTCTTAAGTCAGTTGCCATGCATCATACCCCTCCCCACTCCAACCTAATCAACTCCATTTTGTCCCCCCCGCCTTGCTTCTTTAAGCTCTGACTGTCCCTCAGTCCAGTTGGTTCTGAATCGCTCTAGCTATAAGGGGATGAAGTGTATTGTCAAGTGCCACTAGCACTGACTCATGCCCCTGTTAAGATGCTCAGGGGAGGTGGTGAGCCTTACACTTCGAGGTGCGGTAGAAGGGCCTCTTTCTGCCACATTTTAGGCTATATTTCAAACTGCTTCCAGTCAGTGTCTGTCCTGCATTCTATAACAGCCTTTCATGCTTGCAGTCAGACCTTGCATATACTGTATGTAATCATGCAGGCAGCACAACAAGACCAGAGCATTTTTCTAATGGTTATTCATTTTTTGCAGTAATCTGTTATATAAAATATTTTATTATCTGGGACAGCAACTAGCGAGCTGACATTTTAGTTTTTTCTTCCGCTAGGTTTTTGTGCGTATTATGTTCAGTGGGCAAGAAACTGGAAATGTGCAAGTCCAGTGTCCTGTGCAGTACTCCTCACTACTTAGCTGAGGTGCTTGGGGGTGCTGGTCTGGAGGGATTTGCGTTGGCTCTCTAGGGGATTTATTACCCTTGGCAGAAGAATATACTTCCCCACTATAGGTGCCTTCAGAAAGTATTCACACCCCTTGACTTTTTACACATTTTTGTGTTACAGCCTTAATTTAAAATGGGATAAATGTTGATTTTCTTTGTCACTGTCCTACACACAATACCCCGTAATGTCAAAGTGAAATTATGTTTTTCGAAATTATGGCTGACCCCATTTAGTCAACTGGTCAATTGTTTGGTCGATAGGCTGTTGGTCGACCGAGATTTGATTATTCCAGCAGTCGCAAATATATACATTTTTTTATGGCACACGAGACACCCATCTGATTCACGCCTGTCACAGTGGACTAATCCGTTGCGGAGGCCGCGGGGATGGCACACTAGTATTACCAGTAGTACATTTACTGTTCTAATCTACAATGTTTGTTTGGTTAAGGTAATTTCTCTTAATGCATTGAATATATTATTATTATTATTACAGACTTTTACCGTTCTCATTGTGAGAATGGACACGTTGTTTGCGGACCGCACAACCTAGGCCACACTTGTGTGGAAACGTTGTAAAATAGGCCTTCCTGATTACTTCTTATCCCTTGCGCAAATAGTCTACAGCTGTTTCTGTCTAGAGCTTGGGGAAACTCTGAGTGCCCAGAATATTTTATACAATGTTGCAAGTTTGCTAGCGAGAGCTTCATGCCGACCATGTTGATAGTTGATACAATGTTTCACGTTCCTTGCAGAGAGGCCATGCATAGCCAATGTGATTTATGGGATATTTATTTTTATCAAGATATTTTCTACTCGCAGGCTGCAATGTTTTTATTTGTTGGATTTATGAAGGCTATTTTAGCCTACATAGTTGGTAATGGCAATAGAAGTTACTTTTAGAATTTTTATAAACCACATGATGATGATTTTGAGATACTAATACTTTATTATAAATGAAATGAAACTTCCACGAAAATGTGCACATAAAAAACATAACTGGCACGCAGATCGGTAGAAATGGTGAGATAATTTGGCACTCCAAATGGAAAAGGTTGCTGACCCGTAGTGTAGCCTATTACTGGCAGCTTCAGGAGCATAATGGCAGAATCTGCAAAGGCCAGCAGCAAGGGGGAGGAGGAGGGTCGGGAACAGGTTTTTTCTTCTGGTTATCTTGATTTCTTTCTCTCTCTTGAGTCATTTGAGTGTCTTAATCTCAGTGTGCTTAAAGCATAAAACAACTCATTAGCCTACATATAGGCTAGTTGATATTTTAAAAACACATAGGTTGTGTGTAAATATATGGGGAAATACACATTTTAAAATGTCTACCAATCGATTGTTTGAAAGAACAGTCGACTCTTGGTTGACCAACATTTTCTTTACTCGTGGACGGACAGCCCTATTAGAAATTTTTATAAATTTAAAATTTTAAGCTGAAATGTCTTGAGCCAATAAGTATTCAACCCCTTTGTTATAGTAAGCCTAAATAATTTTTAGTTGCATGGACTCCCTCTGTATGAAATAAGTGTTTAACAGGATTTTTGAATGACTACATCATCTCTGTACTCCACACATATGTAAGGTCCCTCCAGTATAGCAATGAATTTCAAAAACAGTTTAAACCACAAAGACCAGTAAGGTTTTCCAATGCCTAGCAAATAAGGGCACCTATTGGTAGATAAAATAAAAATACATTGAATACCCCTTTGATCATTGTGAAATTATTAATTACACTTTGGATGGTGTATCAATACAACTCTGTCACTACAAAGATACAGGCGTCCTTCCTAACGCCGTTGCCGGAGAAATAGGAAACCACTCAGGCCAATGGTGACTTTAAAACAGAGTTTAATAGCTGTGGTAGGAGATCAAAAACATTAGTTACTCCACAATACTAACCTAACTGATGGAGTGAAAAGAAGTAAGCCTGTATAGAATAAAAAATACTCCTCTTTGCAATAAGCCACTGAAGTAATACTGTCCTGAATACAAAGTGTTATAGTTGGGGCAAATCCAATACAACACATTAGTCGGTACCACGCCATATTTTCAAGCATAATGGTGGCTGCATCATGTTTTGTGTGTGCTTGTAATCATTAAGGATTGGGGAGTTTTTCAGGATAAAAAAATAAACGGAATGGAGCTAAGCACAGGCAAAATCCTAGAGGAAAACCAAACACTGGGAGATTAATTCACCTTTCAGCAGGACAATAACACAATCTACATTGGAGTTGCATACCAAGAAGACTGAATGTTCCTGACTGGCTGAGTTACAGTTTTGACTTAAATCTACTTGATAATCTATGGCAAGACCTGAAAATGGTTGTTTAGAAATGATCAACAAAACATTTGACAGAGCTTGAATACTTTTTAAAAGAATAGTGGTCAAATGTTACACAATCCAGGTGTGGAACGCTCTTAGAGACTTACCCCGAAAAAGTCACACTTGTAATTGCTGCCAAAGATGCTTATACAATGTATTGACTCAGGGGTGTGAATACTTATGTAAAGGGGATTTCTGTATTTCATTTCCAAAAATATACAACTTTCTCTCAACATGTTTTCACTTTGTTATTATGGGGTATTGTGTGTAGATGGTTGAAAAATGCATGTAATACGTTTTGAGTTCAGGCTGTAACACAACACAATGTGGAATAAGTCAAGGGGTATGAATACTTTCTGAAATCCCTCTATATCCTCCTTGCTCCCTCTGCTAGTATAGCACTAGCCTGTGCCGCAGACTGTGCCACTGATATCTTCCTCTCCTGCTGACTGTGAGATGCTTGTAGCAGGCCTATAGGTCCATATATGCCTGCAATTGGGGTTGATTAGGCAATGGTAAGGACTGCTGATGTAACACTATAGAGGGAGGGGCTCATCTAAAGATTCTCTACTTCCTGGTGCAGAGCTTGTTCTGGAGGATAGAATGGAGAGACACTTATTTAATGAGACTTATTCGACTGGGTTGTTGCAGACTGCTCTCAGAGTTATTATGGGATATTTATTTTAGGGAGCAAAAGCGACCGTTACAGCCAAGTGACAAAAAAGAGAGGGGCTCATTGCCAGAGCGATGCCAGTGTGGAGCTGTGAAGGGATGAAGGGGGGCTTCCTGTTGTCCGTGCCCTCCTACTGCCTTGTGCCCCCCTCCTCTCCACAGGCAATGGTCATGTCATCATGTCATCATGTTGTCACCATCATCGCCCCATTCGTAAGACCTGTCTGAGATTAATGTCAGCACTGTAAAGTGTGTGTTGCGTGCCCTCAGTTACTTTTTCAGGTTATGTGCGCATGTATGATATGGATTAATGTTGTGTGAATTCTGTTTCCCTTTTAATCTGGGTCAAATGTTAGATTAAATGTTAGTGTGGTGCAGCAGCAGCAGCATCATCATCATCCCTATTCTTGATACAATCCCTCTCTAGGTTCCACTTCAGCGTGCTGTCTTCTTGTGAGCCATCTCCTTCTCATTTCTCTTCATGTGAGCCATCCCGTCTCTCCTCTCTCAGACCATTGTTTTTCCAGTGCTGTGCTGGAATGGTCTTTTCACATGGTTCATTTAGAATGTTCTCACTGTGCAGTCACATCCCAGTGGTACTGTAGGCCCGATGCTGGCATGGCATTCTATCCTCCCAGGACCCTGGCTTCCATTTGCCTGTTTAACTACTCTCTCTGTCTCTCTATCCGCTGATTTAAAAGAAACAAACCATCTCAGCTGACAGCTGAGTTCAGTTTTAAGTGGATGACAGATCTACAGCTATATACCATTTTAAGCCTGTATATCCCCCAGCCCAGACCCTTCAATAAAAGCTCTCTAACCACATTTGATGCAGTGGCGGGGGACAAAGTGATCAAAGGGTGGGTTGATAATGCCGTTAATGGACTAATTATGCACATACCGAAATGAGGTCATTTTCAGATTGTGTTGCACAAAGATTGGATAACTGGCTATTCCACTGCACTGAGGCTGAACAGAGATGTTTTATTATGATATAGTAGTGTTTTCCAGGGCTATGCAGGTAATGACTGAATTAAGATACTCCTTCCTGATAGGCCTATGTTTGCTTTAGGCAATCATGAGGAACTCGGTATGGTTTGCACTTGTATGTTTGTTGATGTAAAGGGGGCTTTGTGGGTGTGGCTGGGCTATGTGCTTGGTGGACACTGACCTGTGACGCCAACCTGGCTGCCCTCCTGCTGTGTTAGTTTTTGTGTGTACATACTGTACCAACCCCCTCCCTCCTCCACTGCCGAGTGCTGCTGGCTTGGCCCATGCTTCCTCATTCCTTTCCCTTTCCCTCTCCCTCAGTCCTGTGGTGCAATTCCTTAGGGAACGCCTCCCACCTGGGTTTGAGCTGGACTGGGCTGAGGCTGTGAACTAGAGGTCGACCAATTAATCGGAATGGCCGATTTTAATTAGGGGCGATTTCAAGTTTACATAACAATCGGAAATCGTTTTTTCTTTTTTTTTTACACCTTTATTTAATCTTTATTTAACTAGGCAAGTCAGTTAAGAACACATTCTTATTTTCAATGACGGCCTATGAACGGTGGGTTAACATCCTTGTTCAGGGGCAGATCGACAGATTTTCACCTTATCAGCTCGGGGAATCCAATCTTGCAACCTTACAGTTAACTAGTCCAACGCTATAACCACCTGCCTCTTGTTGCACTCCACAAGGAGACTGCCTGTTACGCGAATGCAGTAAGCCAAGGTAAGTTGTTAGCTAGCATTAAACTTATCTCATAAAAAACAATCAATCAATCATAATCACTAGTTAACTCCACATGGTTTATCTAGTGTGTCCTGCGTTGCATATAATCTGACTGAGCATACAAGTATCTGACTGAGCGGTGGTAGGCAGCCGCAGGCTCGTAAGCATTCATACAAACAGCATTTTCGTGCGTTTTGCCAGCAGCTCTTCGTTGTGCATCAAGCATTGCGCTGTTTATGAATTCAAGCCTATCAACTCCCGAGATGATACTGGTGTAACCGATGTGAAATGGCTGGCTAGTTAGCGAGGTGCACGCTAATAGCATTTCAAACGTCACTCGCTCTGAGACTTGGAGTGGTGGATCCCCTTGCTCTGCATGGGTAACGCTGCTTCGAGGGTGGCTGTTGTCGTTGAGTTGCTGGTTCGAGCCCAGGTAGGAGCGAGGAGAGGGATGGAAGTTATACTGTCACACTGGCAATACTAAAGTGCCTATAAGAACATCCAATAGTCAAAGGTTAATGAAATACAAATGGTACAGAGGGAAATAGTCCTATAATTCCTATAATAACTACAACCTAAAACTTCTTACCTGGGAATATTGAAGACTCATGTTAAAAGGAACCACCAGCTTTCATATGTTCTCATGTTCTGAGTAAGGAACTGAAATGTTAGCTTTCTTACATGGCACGGCACATATTCGACTTTTACGTTCTTCTCCAACACTTTGCTTTTGCATTATTTAAACCAAATTGAACATGTTTCATTATTTATTTGAGGCTAAATTGATTTTATTGATGTATTATATTAAGATAAAATAATTATTACAAATACATTTAAAAAATCGGCCGATTTAATCCGTATCCGCTTTTCTGGTCCTCTAATAATCGGTATCGGCGTTGAAAAATCCTAATCGGTCGACCTCTACTGTCAACCACGGCACACAACAATACAGCCTAGGCCTGGGACGTTATCAGTTTTGTTCAGCCACACCCACCTAGTATTCCTAGCCCTGTATAGGCCCTCCCTCTGGCTGTGTGGGAATACACTCAGATCTCATTCAGCAGGGAGATAACATTGTGGATCATACAGGTAACTGGCAAAGTAAAGGAACCACTAACATTGTGTCTTAATATGGCATTGGGCCGCCAGAACAGCTTCAATGCACCTTGGCATAGATTCCACAAGTGTCTGGAGCTGTTTTGTAGGAATGCCACACCATTCTTCCACGAGAAATTCCATGTTTTAGTGTTTTGTTGATGGTGGTGGAAAATGCTGTCTCAGGCGCCGCTCCAGAATCTCTCTTAAGTGTTTAATTGGGTTGATCTGGTGACTGACACACACACACACACACACACCCTTAAAACCCCTATGCTCCTTTGAGACCCCTCTTTCTAAGTCACTGAGATCTCTTCTTTTAGCCGTGGTAGACAAAAATATCTAATTTACATAAGCATTCACACTCCTGAGTCGATGCATGTTAGAATCACCTTATGCTGTGATTACAGCTGTGAGTCTTTCTGGGTAAGTCTCTAAGAACTTTGCAATATTACAATATTTTCCCATTCTTTAAAACGTTATTCATGCTCTGTCAAATTGGTTGTCGATCATTGCAAGACAACCATTTTCAAGTCTTGCCATGAGTCAAAACTGCAACTCGGACACTCAGGAACATTCACTGTCACTTATTATTGATAAGAAACTTCAGTGTAGATTTTGCTTTGTGTTTTAGGTTCTTGTCCTGCTGATAGGTGAATTCATCTCCCAGTGTCTGGTGGAAAGCAGACTGAACAAGGTTTTCCTCTAGGATTTTGCCTGTGCTTAGCTCCGTTTGGAATTATTTTTATCCTGAAAAACTCCCCATTCCTGAAAGGAGAAATTCAACTCTTCCCTCCCCTGAATTATACAGTGCCCTTTGTTATATGATCTAATGTTCCCTCTTTCTCTCCACAGTATCTGGAGGGGTCCTAATGTAAACTGTGTGGACAGCACTGGATACACTCCTCTACACCATGCTGCCCTAAATGGACACAGGTCGGTCTATAGCGAGTCCTGTTCTTTTCTCATGGGAGTTTAGATTGATTGCCATTGGTGTGAGTTGGGGCCACCCTGTGTGAAATGCAGGGCTTGACATTAGCTTTTTTTTTCACTGGTCCATTGGGCAAGTAGGGCAGATTTATTTATTTATTTATTTATTTATTTACTTGTCTGAAAGCTCACTTGTCCAACAATGTAAAACAAATCTGTAACACCATGGGCCAAAACGGTGACTGAAAAATTGTTTCAGCAAGTAACCACTCCCCAAATTACAATTCATTATTATCACTGGTATTGACAACGCAAGGCTGTTGGTCTCTGATCCCATGTATTGTATCTCCTGCCGTTGTGGCCTTGAGCAAGTCACCCCACAAAGTAAAATACTGTGCTAATAGGCTACTGTATAAAATGTATGTTGTCAACCCTTCATCTGGAGAGCTACTGGGTCTGCAGGCTTTTGACCCAACCCCACTTAAACATACCAGAGTCAGCTTATCAAGGTGAGCTTATCGAGTCAGCTTATCAAGGTGAGCTTATCGAGTCAGCTTATCAAGGTGAGCTTATCGAGTCAGCTTATCAAGGTGAGCTTATCGAGTCAGCTTATCAAGGTGAGCTTATCGAGTCAGCTTATCAAGGTGAGCTTATCGAGTCAGCTTATCAAGGTGAGCTTATCGAGTCAGTTTATCAAGGTGAGCTTATCGAGTCAGCTTATCAAGGTGAGCTTATCGAGTCAGCTTATCAAGGGACTCTTAAGCAGGTGATTCTTTACAATGTGTTAGTGCAGGGCTGGAGCAAAATCCTGCACACCCAGTAGCTCTCCTGGACTCTCCTGGAGGATGGTTTGCCACCCTGAAACATTACAGTTACAACCCAATACTTTTTTTTTGTCTCTATAAAATCATTCCCTCATTCAATGAACGAGGAATCAAATGGCTGAGGTGGGTGACTTTAAAGTAAGGTAGCTAACTAAGACATGTTTCCCTGTTTTGTTTGGCTAGAATATGTCATTTTCAGGGGAGATCTTGACAGCATATGAGTTACTTGTCAAATAGGCTATTCTAAGATTATTTATTTTTTACAATGTCAGAATTGCATGGCCAGTATTGAATAGAGGAAAATCCCAGCTTTCCAATGGTGCCAGAATTATTTCTCCCCGTTTTGAGCGTTTTACAACCGGAGTATCCAGCATTAGTTTCGTCTGCACACCCGTATCAACTGTGTGACGGCCATTTTGTGGTTGAACACAAGTGACTGTGGGAAGTTGTTTCGGACGTTGGATATGACAATACGATGAATACATGCTAATACCTAAATAGATAACCAGCAAGATAACCAGCCGAACTACACAATATGTTTGTCTGATGTTTATAATTATTTTACCTCCCCCAGGCTCGCTTTAATAAATATAAAACGCATCGTGTGACAGCATGATTGAAAAACCGCTCGTGCCTGTCAATGCAGGCCTACAACAAATATTTGCCGATGCACTCTGCAGAGATTGGGAGGACAGTGTGCAACACATCGCATCCACGTTTTTTACATGTTCATTTGGACAACTTAAATCTATAATCTGCTTGTCCCACAATGTGTTTTACTTGCCCCTGGCAAGAGGACAAGCATTAGTGTTGAGCCCTGAAATGCTATAATTATGGGGTTAACAATGACACCGTTTACTGTCAACATCACCTACATAATGAACATGTACAACTCTTCTGACCCCGTTTGTCCCATCCGCAGTGAGGTAGTGGAGGCGCTGCTACGTAACGAGGCCTTGACCAACATCGCTGACAATAAGGGCTGCTACCCCCTGCACCTGGCCGCATGGAAGGGGGACCAAAGGATCGTCAGGCTACTCATTCACCAAGGCCCCTCACACCCCAAACTCAACGAGCAGGTCTGACATCCCCCTACTACCTGTAGCTCCCTTTTCACTATCCATGTTCCCCTTTCACACGCCTCAATGAATCAGTCTTCCTCTGCTCAGAGTAGCAATGTTTAAAAACATTTTTTTATCAATCTGATCTGTGTATGAGAAGGAAGGAACAGGTCTGTGCAGTTAACATTTCATAACTCACGAACTAGACAATGTGCTCTAGTGTTACTTCCTGTTCCTGTTAGTCACATGCAGTTTTAAAGAGCGAGATCTGGCCTATACAGCTCATCATTCATTTACACATTTGAGCTCGCTGAGCTCCTTTCTATAGAATTGATTTTCAACCAAGTACAATGTGGACGGTCTTACTCGACTCGCTCTGTCTGTGGTTTGCCGAAACCATTTGCCGTTCTTTGGGAATTGGGAATAGAGTATGGCATAGCTTGTTTTTTCAGTGCAAGACCATACACATTAACTGCATTGCAGCATGAATTCAAATGCACTAATATTTGTGTTGCAGCGACTAGACGCCAGCCAAGTGAATGTGTCGTGATTGATCTGTTTATGTTGTAATGTGTTAAAACCAGGCATGGTGTGTAGAGACTGCAAACTGCATAACCACCAGCAGCACCTTCAGTCTTTAACCTGTCCTGTCTGTGATCTCAGTATCTTTACCATTTGGGAAGAAATGACCCATTATGAGGCAATGGAACAAATGAAATCATAGCCATAAAGTGTACCATCACTGTAGTACTTACCAATAGTACTTCAGAGACATTTGAGTGTATTAGACTGCCAGTTTGCAGCCATGTTAATGTATTTCTTTGATCCATTGCCATCACATTTCGTGTCATTTCTCTTCAACACTATGCCTGTTCATAAACACCTGTTCATTCATTAACTCAACTTTGTTCATATTTCTGTTAATTTATTTTGATACATTTTTGCAACTGACTGTCATTCATTGCCTGTATGTGAGTGAAAAACCATTGCCTCATCTATCTTCCCTCCTAGAGCTCCTCTGTAGAGCACAAAGAGTTGAAACGCTGTGGGCCATTTGACCTGCGTATTAATGCCAAGGTGTGTACCCAGATAGACAGACAGACCGACAGACTGCCCTATTATGCGCTTTCCTGCTTCCAAAGTATGCACACAGCTAGTTGCGCACCAGCTGTTCGCCATGCTTGGGTTTGATGCTTGGGTTTGATGCTGAGCTTGCACTGCCGGTCTGTTTATCAAAGATAAGAGAACTGGACACTGATTTTTTTACTTTTTCTGGGCACATATCTTTTGATTTCTTGGGGTTCTTTCTCTAGATAATTTCACCTTCTGGCAGGGGTAAGGCGGTACGGCGTCCCGGCAAAATAAATAGTGGGGGTACGTCGTACCGGTAAAACATGAGCCTATCACAATAATTAAAACAAAAATGTCAACAAACTGTAGGCTATTACAACCATTTTGATCATTACCGCATGTCAAAGGCATGAAAAATTAGCAAATGGACTTGAAAACAGGTGGATTTGATTTACAGTACCAGTCAAAAGTTCAGACACACTTACTCATTCAAGGGTTTTTCTTTATTTTGTACTATTTTCTACATTGTATAATAGTGAAGACATCAAAACTACGACATAACCCATGGAATCATGTAGTAACCCAAAACATATCAAAATATATTTTAGATTCTTCAAAGTAGCCAACCTTTGTCTTGAAGACCGCTTTGCACACTCTTGGCATTCTCTCAACCAGCTTCATGGGGGAATGCTTTCCAACAGTCTTGAAGGAGTTCCCACATATGCTGAGCACTTGTTGGCTGCTTTTCCTTCACTCTGCGGTCCAACTCATCCCAAACCATCTCAATTGGGTTGAGGTTGGGTGATTGGGGAGGCCAGGTCAACTGATGCAGCACTCCATCACTCTCCTTGGTCAAATAGGCCCTACACAGCCTGAAGGTGTGTTTTGGGTCATTGTCCTGTTGGAAAACAAATGATAGTCCCACTAAGCGCAAACCAAATGGAATGGCGTATCGCTGCAGAATGCTATGGTAGCCATGCTGGTTAAGTGTGTCTTGACAATGTCACCAGAAACACCCCCCTACACCATCACACCTCCTCCTCCATGTTTCACAGTGGGAACCACACATGCAGAGATCATCCGTTCACCTACTCTGCGTCTCTCCAAACTCTGCGGTAGGAACCCAAAATATCAAATTTGGACTCATGAGGCTAAAGGACAGATTTCTACCAGTCTAATATCCATTTCTAATGGTTCTTGGCCGAAGCAAGTCTCTTCTTATTGGTGTTCTTTAGTAGTGGTTTCTTTGCAGCAATTCGACCATGAAGGCCTGATTCACAGTCTCCTCTGAACAGTTGATGTTGAGATGTCTGTTACTTGAAATCTCTGAAGCATCTATTTGGGCTGCAATTTCTGAGGTTGGTAACTCTTATGAACTTATCCTCTGCAGCAGAGGTAACTCTGGGTCTTCCTTTCCTGTGGCAGTCCTCATGAGAGCGAGTTTCGTCATAGCGCTTGATGGTTTTTGCGACTGCACTTGAAGAAACTTTCAAATTTCTTGAAATTTTCCGTATTGACTGACCGGGTCTTAAAGTAATGATGGACTGTCGTTTCTCTTTGCTTATTTGAGCTGTTCTTTCCATAATATGGACTTGGTCTTTTACCAAATAGGGCTATCTTCTGTATACCACCCCTTGTCACAACACAAGTGATTGGCTCAAACGCATTAAGAAGGCAAGAAATTCCACAAATCTTACTTTTAACAAGGCACACCTGTTAATTGAAATGCATTCCAGCTGACTACCTCATGAAGCTGGTTGAGAGAATGCCAAGAGTGTGCAAAGGTGTCAAAGGCAAAGGGTGTCTAGTTTGAAGAATATAAAATACTTTTTTTGGTTATTGCATTATTCTATATGTGTTATTTCATAGTTTTGATGTCTTCACTATTATTCTACAATGTAGAAAATGTAAAAAAATAAAGACAAACCCTTGAATGAGTAGGTGTGTCCAAACTTGACTGGTACTGTATATCCTACACTCCAAAATGCATTGTAGTTCGACCAGAACACTGACAGAGATGAGGCAGAGATGAGTGGCCGACAGCAGTGGCCGACAGCATAAATGATGGTCTAATGATAATCGCTAAATGTCCTTACAATTTCTGGTGTTTTGTGTAACAGATGTCTCTTTCCATTCACCACTGTTTGGAGCCTGGAAATATATTGTGAGTGGATGAATGTGTGCGGGTAGCCTAGTAAAGGAGCCTTCTGAAGTGATTTGACAAACTGATGAAAACATCATGACTGGTTGGGTTTATAAAAGGCAATACATTTTAAATGATACATCTTTACGACTAGGCCCACAGAGATCATACTAATATTATACAGTATTTGTAATTATATGATTAGGCCCATAAAACATTTTTGAGGTCCGTACTGGGAATAAATTCATTCTACTTTCACCCCTGCCTTCTGGTTACTGAGAAGTAATTGTTAAAGTTGAATTTGCGATGTTATTACTGTTGCTGCTGTTGTTCCATAGTCCATTTTTCTGTTTACACAGTCACATGATGTTGAAGAACTTTGATGATCATCCTCTTTGGGATCATCCTCTCTCATTAGTCATGAATATGAATGAATCCCTTGGGGACAGAATAGGGATGTGGCGGTCATGACATTTTGTCAGCCGATTATTGTCATGCAAAAGACTGCCAGTGTCATGGTAATTGCTGGTAATTAACATAAACACGTTTAGAATATCCAGGCCTCCATAAACACGTTTAGCATCTCCTGGTCTCCATAAACACGTTTAGCATCTCCTGGTCTCCATCAACATGTTTAGCATCTCCTGGTCTCCATAAACACGTTTAGCATCTCCTGGTCTCCATCAACACGTTTAGCATCTCCTGGTTCTCCATCAACACGTTTAGCATCTCCTGGTCTCCATCAACAGGTTTAGCATCTCCTGGTCTCCATCAACATGTTTAGCATCTCCTGGTCTCCATAAACACGTTTAGCATCTCCTGGTCTCCATCAACACGTTTAGCATCTCCTGGTCTCCATCAACACGTTTAGCATCTCCTGGTCTCCACACCTACAATCTGCTGATGCGTCTTTGGAACATCTACTTTTAAAAAAGTCTAATAAACCAATTGAATATACAACATCACAATAAATCCATTATTTATTTTAGAATGGCCCTTTATCAAATGGGCAGGGGAAAAAGACCTGTCACCTGCATTCACTTGAATAGTGAATGGAGGCTGCACACGTTCCTTTTTTCAATGATGCTCTCTCTCTCTCTCCTCTCGCTCTCTCTCTCCCCTTGTTCCTGCAGCTAACCAGTGCTTCAAATCAAAGTTTATTTGTCACGTGCGCCGAATACAACAGGTGTAAATCTTACAGTGAAATGCTTACTTACAGGCTCTAACCAATGGTGCCAAAAAAAAGGTATGTGTAGGTAAGTAAATAAATAAAACAACAGTAGAAAGACATTTGAAAAAAAGAGTAACAAGGCTATATACAGACACCTGTTAGTCAGGCTTATTCAGGTAGTATGTACATGTAGGTATCGTTAAAGTGACTGCATATATGATGAACAGAGAGTAGCAGAAGAGTAAAAAGAGAGTTTGGCGAGTGGTGGGACACAATGCAGATAGCCCGGTTAGCCAATGTGCGGGAGCACTGGTTGGTCGGGCCAATTGAGGTAGTATGTACATGAATGTATAGTTAAAGTGACTATGTATATAAGATAAACAGAGAGTAGCAGCGGTGTAAAATCTTTTTAGTTTCCAGAGGGGGAATAGGTTTGTCGTGCCCTCTTCACGACTCTCTTGGTGTGTTTGGACAAATCTAGTTTGTTGTTGATGTGGACACCAAGGAATTTGAAGCTCTCAACCTGCTCCACTACAGCCCCGATGAGAATGGGGACGTGCTCGGTGCTCCTTTTCCTGTAGCCCACAATCATCTCCTTAGTCTTGGTTACATTAAGGGATAGGTTGTTATTCTGGCACCACCCGGCCAGGTCTCTGATCTCCTCCCTATAGGCTGTCTCGTCGTTGTCGGTGATCAGGCCTGTTGTGTCGTCAGCAAACTTAACGATGGTGTTGGAGTCGTACCTGGCCATGCAGTCGTGGGTGAACAGGGAGTACAGGAGGGGACTGAGCACGCACCCCTGGGGAGCTCCAGTGTTGAGGATCAGCGTGGCAGATGTGTTGATACCTACCCTCACCACCTGGGGGCGGCCTGTCAGGAAGTCCAGGAACCAGTTGCAGAGGGAGGTGTTTAGTCCCAGGATCCTTAGCTTAGTGATGAGCTTTGAGGGTACTATGGTGTTGAACGCTGAGCTGTAGTCAATGAACCGCATTCTCACATAGGTGTTCCTTTTGTCCAGGTGGGAAAGGGCAGTGTGGAGTGCAATAGAGATTGCATCATCTGTGGATCTGTTTGGGCGGTATGCAAATTGGAGTGGGTCTAGGATTTCTGGGATAATGGTGTGAAGACACCTGCCAGTTGGTCAGCACATGCCCGGTGCACACATCCTGGTAATCCGTCTGGCCCCGCAGCCTTGTGTATGTTGACCTGTTTAAAGGTCTTACTCACGTCGGCTACGGAGAGCATGATCACACAGTCGTCCGGAACAGCTGATGCTCTCATGCATGCCTCAGTGTTGCTTGCCTCGAAGCGAGCATAGAAGTGATTTAGCTCGTCTGGTAGGCTCATGTCACTAGGCAGCTCGCGGCTGTGCTTCCCTTTGTAGTCTGTAATAGTTTGCAAGCCCTGCCACATCCGACGAGCGTCGGAGCCGGTGTAGTATGATTCAATATTAGCCCTGTATTTGCCTTTGCCTGTTTGATGGTTCGTCGCAGGGCATAGCGGGATTTCTTGTAAGCTTCCGAGTTAGAGTCCCGCACCTTGAAAGCAGCAGCTCTACCCTTTAGCTCAGTGCAAATGTTGCCTGTAATCCATGGCTTCTGGTTGGGGTATGTACGTACAGTCACTGTGGGACGACGTCCTCAATGCACTTATTGATAAAGCCAGAGACTGATGTGGTGTATTCCTCAATGTCATCGGAAGAATCCCGGAACATGTTCCAGTCTGTGATAGTAAAGCAGTCCTGTAGTTTAGCATCTGCTTCATCTGACCATTTCTTTTATAGACCGAGTCACTGGTGCTTCCTGCTTTAATTTTTGCTTGTAAGCAGGAATCAGGAGGATAGAGTTGTGGTCGGATTTACCAAATGGAGGGCAAGGGAGAGCTTTGTACGCGTCTCTGTGTGTGGAGTACAGGTGATCTAGAATTTTTTTCCCTCTGGTTGCACATTTAACATGTTGATAGAAATTTGGTAGAACTGATTTCAGTTTCCCTGCATTAAAGTCTCCGGCCACTAGGAGCGCTGCCTCTGGGTGAGTGGTTTCCTGTTTGCTTATTTCCTTATACAGCTGACTGAGTCCGGTCTTAGTGCCAGCATCTGTCTGTGGTGGTAAATAAACAGCCACAAAAAAATATAGCTGAGAAGACAAGTAATGTGGCCTGCAGTTTATCACAATATACTCAACTTCAGGCGAGCAAAATCTACAGACTTCCTTAGATTTCGTGCACCAGCTGTTGTTTACAAATATGCACAGACCGCCCCCCCTCGTTTTACCGGAGTGTGCTGTTCTATCCTGCCGGTGCAGTGCATAGAATATTAGTTTTTTATTACAGATATTCGTGATCTTACCTCGTCTAGTTTATTGTCCAATGATTGCACGTTGGCGAGTAATATTGACGGTAATGGCAGCTTTCCTAGTTGTCTTCTGCGGGTCCGGACGAGGCATCCGGGTCTTCGTCCTCTCCGTCAGGATGTCTGCCCTGTGGGTTGTTTGGAGAATATCGTGTGAGTCCTGCTTGCTGCTGCTGTTGTTGAAGAAATCTTAGTCTAATCCGAGGTGAGTGATCACTGTCCTGATATCCAGAAACTATTTTCTGCCGTAAGATACGGTTGCAGAAACATTATGTACAAAATAATTTACAACTATTGCGAAAAAAAAACACAATATCGCACAGTTGGTTAGGAGACGGTAAAACGGCGGCCATCTCCTCCAGCGCCATCTTGATGTGCTTCATTTGGGAAACCAGGTGAAACCAGGTGAAATCTGTTGGGGAGCATCGATATTAACATGTTTTCTCAACAAAACCATATTTCACTAAACTGTTGACAGCCCCCCTGCCCGCTGGAGAAAGGAATAAAGGAGAGAGAGAGAGAGGAGGAGATGGAAACACATGGTGGTGAGATATTCTATATAGCTAATGGGAATGTGTCACCCAATTGATTAGGAAAATATTTTTTTAAATCCCTATTACTAGGCTGAACAAAATCAAATATGAATTAAATAATTGTAGGCTAAATGTAAACCGCCCTGCACAATCAATGAACCAACAGCATGGTTGTGTTTGGCTGATGTTGTGTTTGGCTTTGAAACAACATCCACCACAACCAGGTTTTACACTGTTTCAACCTGGTGTTGAACTTCTTTCTTCAAACTGATCATCACAGTAAGGTGAGTTTTAGAAGTATTTTAGGCCTTCTGATGTGATTTCCCATTGCATTTGCATTGATGTCAGAGGGGTTAGAGGGACAATAGAACCCTGAGTACCAGGACATTAGGACCTGATGGAGGGACAATCGAGCCCTGAGGACCAGGCCATTAGAACCTGATAGAGGGACATTAGAGCCCTGAGGACCAGGCCATTAGGACCTGATGGAGGGATATTTAGAGCCCTGAGGACCAGGCCATTAGGACCTGATGAAGGGACAATAGAGCCCTGAGGACCAGTCCATTAGGACCTGATGGGGCGGCAGGGTAGCCTTGTGGTTAGAGCATTGGACTAGTAACCGGAAGGTTGCAAGTTCAAATCCCCGAGCTGACAAGGTACACATCTGTCGTTCTGCCCCTGAACAGGCAGTTAACCCACTGTTCCTAGGCCGTCATTGAAAATAAGAATTTGTTCTTAACTGGTTAAATAAAGGTAAAAAAAAAAAAAAATGGAGGGACAATCGAGCTCTGAGGACCAGGCCATTAGGACCTGATGGAGGGACAATCGAGCCCTGAGGACCAGGCCATTAGGACCTGATGGAGGGACAATCGAGCTCTGAGGACCAGGCCATTAGGACCTTATTATAGTTAGCAAGTCGGGTACTACCAAAGCATGTCCAGAGTGCATAAGAGGAGATTACCGTGGCTTAACAGTCATGTGGAATTTTGCTGCAGTGATACGGCCACCGCACAGTCCTAGGACGGAACCACAACTTAGAATGGATGCATGTTTATCCATCGTTACGATGAGATTTTAGTGACGTAGGTGCTGTGTGTCCTGAGTCATGTCTGACCTGTGCCTGTTCCGTGGTGTTGCATGGAAACACATGGTGGTGAGATATTCTACACATACTGCAGGACGTAAATGACCCTCGACAAACAAGAGCACATTTTACTTTGTGCACTAGACATGTAGGTGCTCTTGTTTGTCGAGGGTCATTTAAGTCCTGCTGTATGTGTAGAGGCACCATTTAACATTCAGTCTAGCCTAATGACAGAGGCCATGTCACATTCACAGCAAATTGAGGCTAACATCATCACTGGAGTGTTGAGAGTTCAAAGCTTGTGTTTTGTGGAACGCATCTTGAAATTAAACTCTTTGAAATTGTGTCACATTTCCTCAGTGCTAACTTCATGCAGAATATGTTTTACCAAAAACTGCATCATGGTGTTGGGACCATCAAACATGTGTAATTAATGCTCTTCTTAATGCAGACATTTTTATATGTGGTTTAGTTGACAGACTGACCAGTTGCCGTCTGTGGAGGTTAGCTTCTCTGTTGGTTTTGGAATACAGCAGTATCGGGTCCAATACCTGGCCACAGTAGACCTAAATAATGGATAAGCTGTAATGAATACACTGTAAATCAGAAACATGGATGGATGCTCTGGCAGGGGTCACAGTGGTGGTTATTGTGATGGCATCATGTGACTGGGGATCTCTCTCTGGGTCCTTCCAGTTCCTACCATCTCAGTTGTGTTGTTAGAACCATAGAAACGTCTTCCAAGGAGAGGGAGCTTCTCTGTGTACCTGTCTCTTTACATCAATGTCAGGCAGAGTGTGCTCTGCTGAGTGTGTGTGTGTGCTGAGTGTGTGTGTGTGTTTATCTCCCTCTCTGTTTTTCTGCATGCGAGTCTGTACCACTATGGAAGAGGGCAAGGGAGAGGCGGGACGTTGTCATGGTGACCGTGCCACGGCTGATTGGTCATGCAGCAGCGGTGACTGACCCAGTGGAACACGGACCCGAAGTTAGCTAGCTAGAGATGGTAGGGGCAGTTGTGGGCATGGATTTATGGAGGAGGGGCCTTTAAGTGCAGGCTCCCCCCCCAGGGAAGCGCCGTAGCTCAGCCTGGACACCGCTCCAACAGCCCCCTCTCTCTGTCCTCATGGCCCCGTGCTGCCCAGCTCTAATGTTTATTCAGCTTTGATACAGCAACGCTCTCACAGTGTTAACAACTCCAATGGGCTTGCCACTCTGATGATATTTCAATAGTGCCCCAATAAGGAAAAGCGATTCATCATAGATGCTGCAAAGAGGTCAAACAAACTCGACCAAAACATTGGAATTGCCGTGAAAACGCATGGGGGAAAGATCCCGAAACTCCTCATTGCCCCAACACTTGTTCATCGTCACCAATCAGCTGCATTACAGTTAAAAACGACTTTGACTACCACCACTGATTTCTGAATGCTAGCTATGCTAACCAACTCATACGAACAGGGGTTAGCATTTAGCAATCGCTTCTTTTAAACCTGAAAAGGGACAGCTTCTAAATGTTTTGCAGCGAAAACAGCCACATATATCCAAATTGGACTTAAGTAACCACGTTGTGTCCCTGTTACGAATATCCAGATTGGTTGAATGTGTGACAATATGGTCAATGGAATGGTCTGCATTCCATTGACTCCTTTTCCACATCCATGGAAGCTTGATTGTGCCCCCAGGGAGCCCCTCTCACCCAGACTGACCTAGATAACCTAGATTTGTCTGTTTAATATTGATCTGGGGACCAAAATATAACACCTAGTCATCATTCCTTGCTTATTGTTGTTCTCTGGCTCCTATTTTGAAAACAATGTTTTCTACAGAAAAAGCCTTCTGTCTGATAGTGGTGGTATTTGCAAGGTACGTGCTGCTCATGATGAAGTATTTCAATGCTGCATGTCTAGCAGTCTTCGGTCTCCAATATAGGTCACCTGTCTAACAGAATGTAACTTCAGATGGTTGGCTTACTGCTGTAAATATGAACACAGTCACCGTCACGCAGCCAGCTCCCCAGCTTTACTCTCTCTATAGAGAGTGAATGAGATGGCACTGGCACCGACTTAAACACACACTAATATACACACTGCTTGTAGTAGACCTACAGTGTCCTGAAAATAACCTAAAAAGAAACCTGTGAGACCTAATATTGAATGGCAATGTGAAGTATTATTTTTTAAAGACTGCTGCCTTATCGGAGTGGCCAGCTTGTCTGAGGAGGGGAGGTCTTGCATGACGCGGACACACTGCTAGCGTTCACACTGGCTTCACCTCAGCCCTTGTGTACATCTGTCTATTGCCACACATCACCTCCGACACTAGCCCCTTTTCTCACTCCTATCTCCCTCATCATTCCTTTCTCCGCTGCCATACGGATGTTAGATGCTTGAGACTAAGGAGGGTATCGGTCCATGTGATAGGCAGGTCTCTTTTCTGTTCATTCTCTTGGAAGCATAATCACATGTAGTATATGTTTGTTTTTTTTGCTCTAGAATGCTCTAGTGTCTTTCTCTTGATGTGCGTGTCTTTTTTCTCTTGATGTGCGTGTCTTTTTCTCTTGATGTGCGTGTCTTTTTCTCTTGATGTGCGTGTCTTTTTCTCTTGATGTGTGTGTCTTTTTCTCTTGATGTGTGTGTCTTTTTTCTCTTGATGTGTGTGTCTTTTTTCTCTTGATGTGTGTGTCTTTTTTCTCTTGATGTGCGTGTCTTTTTCTCTTGATGTGTGTGTCTTTTTTCTCTTGATGTGCGTGTCTTTTTTCTCTTGATGTGCGTGTCTTTTTTCTCTTGATGTGTGTGTCTTTTTCTCTTGATGTGTGTGTCTTTTTTCTCTTGATGTGCGTGTCTTTTTTCTCTTGATGTGTGTGTCTTTTTCTCTTGGTGTGTGTCTTTTTCTCTTGATGTGTGTGTCTTTTTCTCTTGGTGTGTGTCTTTTTCTCTTTGTGTGTCTTTCTCTTGATGTGTGTGTCTTTTTCTCTTGATGTGTGTCTTTTTCTCTTTGTGTGTCTTTCTCTTGATGTGTGTCTTTTTCTCTTGATGTGTGTCTTTTTCTCTTTGTGTGCGTGTCTTTTTCTCTTGGTGTGCGTGTCTTTTTCTCTTGGTGTCTTTTTTCTCTTGATGTGTGTCTTTTTTTCTCTTTGTCTTTCTCTTGATGTGTGTCTTTTTTTCTCTTTGTCTTTCTCTTGATGTGTGTCTTTCTCTTGATGTGTGTCTTTTTCTCTTTGTGTCTTTTTTCTCTTGATGTGTGTCTTTTTTTCTCTTTGTCTTTCTCTTGATGTGTGTCTTTTTTTCTCTTGATGTGTGTCTTTTTCTCTGTGTGTGTCTTTTTCTCTATGTGTGCACTGAATGAGAAACAGAGATTTACAATTCTGTGTGTGTACTGCGAGTAGTCGCGTGCAGCGATGTGGGCAACCTGTGGCCGCAACAGCACCCGCTCCCTCGGGGGAGGGGGGGAGTGTGACGTAACCCCGCCTAGCCTTCGCGCTGCGCGAGCACGTCACTACCCAGAGGTCACTAGTCGATCCAAGTTAGCATCTCAGCCAGTAGCCCTACACATGTTTCTTCTCTTCCGGAACTGGACAATTCTAGTGTGAGTGAGTATGATTGAGCATTTCAAAGGGCACAGAAAAATAACTTCAATCTGAGTCTATACTACGACAAAGACACATTTGTCATGTACTGTACTTTTGTGGAATCTATGACTGTCTGTTCATACTGGGTTCATATTGAATGTTCTCTCCAGGAACACCTACACACTAACACACACACTTGACTTACATAATGTACTTATCCTTATCTTGATTGTAGCTGCCCATCAGTCAACTCTGCCCTTTGTATGACCAGGACGTGTGTGTGTGTGTGTGTGTGTGTGTGTGTGGCCTTCCTTTATGTTAGCATGAGAACGTCTGTTGGTTTGCCGTTTCACGTGGACCTCTGTGTGCAGTAGGCTAGTGTGGATGGAAGGAGGCGGCTCAGGGTAGGTCTGATTCATGCTGCTCACCCTCCGCTCTGCTCCGGCACAGAGAGGCCAGCCATGGCTAATACGATCAGATGTTGTCAGACTCACAGCCATGGAACGAACAGCACTGGCCACACCACTAGGATGGAGAGGAGCTGGGATTTTTTTAATGTGTCTTACAGCTAGACACTGATCATGTGTTCATGCCATGACAAATCTGTCTCCCCTCCTGCTGTAAGTCTTAAGAAGGTCTTGGTTTTTGCAGGTAGAATTAAATTGGCCATTATCAGTGGTTAGCCAGCACACGTAGGTTGAAGCTGGTTTCTATTTGGATATTGTTATGGTCGATTTATCCAGCTTCTACAAGTATACCCAAAGCTATAAAACATGTTCCTCTGAAGTAGCCCGCATGTAACAGTAGGGAGTAAATCTCTTTTAAAAAGCTTTGGATGACAAAACGGTTGACGTGTGTCACAGATGTGAGACGGCAGGCTCCTTTTTGTGTGGTCGTGCCATGTCCCTGCAGCAGAAAGAGAGACCGAGACAAACCAAGAACAAGAGATCCTTAATTTAGGCCAAAAACACATAGGGGAAACAGGAAGAAACAAGTTGTCAAATCCCAAACCGACAAAACCGCAGTAGAATTGAAGTCGCGGAGGCTTGTGGTTTATTCCACAAACGGAGGCTTTTTATTTTCGAGTGTTGTCTTCTGCGCTGTGGTCTTTGTTTAGTGCAGTTCACACAAGGCCAGACTCAGCCACTCTGTCTGTCCTTCTCTCTCCGCATCTCCAGAAAAGCAGGTGGCGTTTTGTTTTCCCTTTGCTCTGATCATATATATTTTTTTAACTGTCTCCTCCTCTCTCTCAGCTCAAGCTGTCTGTGAGGGACTACCTCTCCTCTCACTCTCACTCACACTCTCTCTCACCCTCACACTCACACTCTCTCTCACACACTCTCTCTCAATCTCTCTCACACACTCTCTCTCAATCTCTCTCACACACTCTCTCTCTCAATCTCTCTCACACACTCTCTCTCTCTCAATCTCTCTCACACACGCATCTGGAGCCTCTGCTTTGTGTCAAGTCAGAGAGGAGGGGCCAACACCTGTTCTGGGTGCCCTGTAACCTCCCCCTAACCCCTAATCCCTGTCTCATGGCCCTGCTTCGGAGACTCCATAACTGGCAGAATAGAGGCCCAGCTGGCACCTCCTCCCACAGGGTGTGATCCAACCTGGCACACCGTGTGTGGGTATTCTCCTGCCAGCTGTCTGCTACCCCGCTGTGGCATGACTGACACTCGGGCACAATTGTTGTTGACTGGCACAGAGAAGCTAGGCTAGGGGGGGTCTAGGGGTTTCTCTTACAACGGCATCAGTAATTCATTCATTTATCTTTAGGCTTGCATTATGTTTATCATTAAACCTGTATGCAAAACCTGTGTGTTCGCTCTCAGACCTGTCGTCGACAGCATACTTGCCTGTAAACCAGGGGTTCCCAAACTGTTTTGGCCCGCGACCCCATTTTGATATAAAAAAAAAAGGGAGCAATGTCAACTATTACAGTCTTAAAAATCTTGAGTACTTTTGAGAGTATGGTTTGAAATGACTGAAATTCATCAGAAAAGTATTGGGAAATTAATCATCTATAATCTTCAGTTTAGAGAAGAACATCATTGATTGTTATTTTCCCCCTATTCAGACTTAGTGCCAGGTCTGGTCTCCTCTGTTCTAATGAGTCCTGCGCGGTTTGTGGGCATTTTAGAGGGAAACAGAAGACGTGTTCCTGAGCTTTTGTAGCTTAAACGGTTCAAAGGAAAGAGACACATTTGTAGGAAGAAAACACAAACCGCTCTGTTTTATTACATCCGCGTCTCGCGGTCACTGATGTAACCACGGTTCTAAGAACCAAGCTTGATTTTAAAATGTTTTATATACAGTACCAGTCAAAAGTTTGTACACACCTACTCATTAAAGGGTTTTTCTTTATTTTTTACTATTTTCTACATTGAATAATAACAGTGAATACATAACAGCTATGAAATAACACATATGGAATCATGTATTAACCAAAAAAGTGTTAAATAAATCCAAAAATATTTTAGATTCTTCAAGGTAGCCACCGTTTGCCTTGATGACAGCTTTGCACACTCTTGGCATTCTCTCAACCAGCTTCATGGGGCAGTCAACTGGAATGCTTTTCCAACAGTCTTGAAGGAGTTCCCACATTATGCTGAGCACTTGATGGCTGCTTTTCCTTCACTCTGCGGTCCAACTCATCCCAAACCATCTCAATTGGGTTGAGGTCGTGTGATTGTGTAGGCCAGGTCTATCATTGAGTTGGAAATGCATTGGATATTAAGACCATTATTCAGTCTCAGCTGATCTATCAGACTCTATGTATTGTACCCCCCCTTCTGGCTGCTGGTGGTAGGACTTGAAAATAAGAGTGGAGATTTGAAAACAAGCCCACTCTACTGAATATGCTGCTGACATAGGCTAGAGGACATTTGTAATGATGTTAACATGTTGTTACAATATTCATATATGGGTCTTATCCTATCTTGCAGTGTTATGAAATGATCTCTAATATTTTCTGTTTGATATAGAGATTACGTTTGGCTACGGCATATGCTGCGACTCACTCAGCTTCGGCTTTATCTTGGAGTGTGGTTTCTTTTTGAGTGGAAAAGCCTGTTGTAATGTTGTCATAGTGAACATATTGGTTTGATCCTTTCTCTCTGCACTCGGAGATGATCTGCATTTAAAGATCTTTGCTCTGTCCACTCCGTCTGCCTTCCTGTGTCGTCAGAAATGTGACATTTGACCATCCATCCGTTGTTCTGCTCTCAGGGACACTGACTGTATTGACACGAGTCTTATCCCTCTAGCACTGTAGCTCGCTGGGTCACCTTGGTAACGTATGCTTGCCGCCTTTGCATGTGAAGCGCTGCATGGATTACACTCACCACGCTTTGTGTCTGTCACCACAACACTCACCTCTCTCTCACACTGGTGGTCACCCCCATCTCTGTCTGCATGAAGCAGTTCCTTAAACAACCAAGCGACACATGACATATTGTCATCACAGAAGTGTCTTTCCTGAGTCTGGTGGCCTTTACTAAATGTCAACAGACTGTCCTTTCTTCACATTTATAGCAGGCCATGCCATATAAGAAGCAGCTGTTAGTCAGCTCTACTCAACAGGGACTGTTACCAATCACGACTTCAGTCCCCTCTCCCCAGCAACCCCTGCTCTCAGCCAGCCAGCGCTCCCCTTTGGCTTTGTCATCCTGGTTGGTGCTCCTGGAAAACCTGCTGATGCACAACCAAATTTCGAAATTGCACCTATTGTATTATACTATTCTAACCCTCAGTAGTAAGTTGAGACCCCGACTGAGTTCCTAAACGGGGGCAACCTTATTGGAAATTTATCCTCGTGCCTTCAAAAAATGTGGGCCACCAGTTGCCCAACCCTGATCTGACCGTGACTCACTTAATGCACCCTTCCTTCTGTACTCCCAATACCCACCACACCTACTTCTATCTCAACCACCTATGTTGATGCTCACCCCTTGCCTTCAATTCCTGGTCCCCCCCCCCAACAGAACAACGACAACGAGACCCCCCTCCACTGTGCCGCCCAGTACGGCCACACCCAGGTGGTGCGTCTGCTGCTGGAGGAGCTGACCGACCCCACCATGAGGAACAACAAGTTTGAGACGCCACTGGACCTGGCGGCGCTCTACGGCCGCCTGGAGGTGGTCAAGCTGCTGCTCACCGCCCACCCCAACCTGCTCTGCTGCAACACCAAGAAACACACGCCGCTGCACCTGGCCTCACGCAACGGACACCTGGCCGTGGTGGAGGTGCTGCTGGCGGCCGGCATGGACATCAACTATGAGGTGAGGACTGAGAGGAACACGGGGTCTGTTGTCTCCTGCGGGCTCAATTATTATTTTCAGTGTGTTGGTGTGAGAGTGTAGAATTGTGTGTATGTATAGAGACAGAATGTGTCCATAATAATATTTTGTATAAACACAATGTGGTATGTTGTGATTGGATCATGGATGGCTTCATCTGCTGTTTCCAGCATTTAAGCCTACATACAGTGCATTCGGAAAGTATTCAGACCCCTTGACCTTTTCCACATTTAGTTACGTTGCAGCCTTATTCTAATATTAAATAAATCATCAATCTACACACATTACCCCATAATGACAAAGCGAAAACAGCTTTTTAAAGAAGTTTGCAAATATATTACAAATTAAAAACTGAAATATCACATTTACATAAGTACTCAGACCCTTTACTCAGTACTTTGTTGAAGCACCTTTGGCAGCGATTTACAGCCTTGAGTCTTCTTGGGTATGATGCTTGGCACACCTGTATTTGGTAAATTTCTGCAGATCTTCTCAAGCTCTGTCAGGTTGGATGGCAAGCGTCGCCGCGCAGCTTTTTTCAGGTCTCTCCAGAGATGTTCGATCGGGTTCAAGTCCGGGCTCTGGACTGGTCACTCAAGGACATTCAAAGACTTGTCCCGAATCTACTACTGCGTTGTCTTGGCTGTGTGCTTAGCAGGGTTGGGTAGGTTACTTTCTGTAACCTGTTACAGTTACTAGTTACTTGTCCCAGATTATAATCAGTAATGTAACTTTTGGATTACCCAAACGCAGTAATGTAATCTGATTACATTCGGTTACTTTTAGATGACTTTCCCCTTAAGAGGCATTCGAAGAAGACAACAATGTATGTTACCAATTGAACCAGATCTATTGCATGATAAATCAATGTTAAAGTTTACATAGCTGGCCATATATGGATGTTACATTTTACTTTATTGGTTGGTTATGTAGGCTTCTTCTAACTCTTCGCTTCCTACGACATATTAAATTAAATTATAATTATATAAATTATATAATTGCATTAAAAACCAAAGTCCCTCAGAATTTCAGTCATCACAATAAATGTTATATCCCTTGATCTTCAAGAATAGGACTTGGAAGTATAGATTAACCAAATTGTTTTACCTGCGCATGACCCCAACACAAAGGACTTATTAGCCAGCCCTACTCTGTTGTTTATGATTTTGTTGTCATGTAGGACTGATTGGGCTCATTTGATTGGAGTTGAAAAATAAACGCTGCACTCATGGAATGGCATGCTTTGAGCTCTACTGAAAAGTACTATTTACATGTGAAAAATGAATGCCACATGCTGCATTTGCTATAGGCCGATTATTCAACTTTTTGTTGGTGATGTCTTGATAATATGCAGCTGTTTAAAGGGCAAATCCACAGATGAAACAATAACAAAACAGCCTGCCTCTGTTTTGGTAAAGGGCTGAGGGATGGGCCTGGAGAAATTGTAACCACTCTCAGATTAATAGACAGAGCTATGGATGCAATGACTGACCATCCATGATATCAACATTATTGTTTTAACCATGCTATGAGGCTATACAGTGTTTGTTTACATTTACAATGTTTACAAACATTGGAGGAAAACCAGCTTATATTTTGGGTTCTCATGGAGTGTGACAGTTGAACTAAGCTCATGAGGCATTTATAAGAATCAATGGATATATATATCCAAAAATGGATGTAGCAACTACAGATTGCCCCTTTAAGTCTATCAAAAGGGTGCGACTTTGAACATGTGTCCATTAAGCCTATGGATTCCAAAAATGTATTAGCATGAATTAAATTGAGCAATAAAAGCCCCTCTTTTATTCCATAGGCTGGGATCCGCACTGTGCAGCTGTTACAAGAGCACATTGTTCACTTGGCTGTCCACTGGTTTCAATACCAATGATTGATAGGCAGCTCAAACTAGTTTCATTCAAACATTATTGGGTTCAAATACACATTTAGATTTGTGAACAGCCACCCACAACAACCACAATCCGTAAGGCGTAAATAGCTAAATGAGAGAGCAGCAGTGTGATTCACATCGATGTGCTATGTAGATAACAATAAGTAATATCTGTATCGCCGTAGACTCCACCACTGCTGTCATCCTTACCTCCAAGCGTTTATTTAAGTTGTATAATCTATGGATGCCGACAGCAGTCCCACCATTGGAAGACATAGCTTGGACTGTAGCCTACAAAAGCCTATTTCTGCTCTTTTCCCGCGATCCATCAAACCCATTTGGTGTGTCATCATAGTGTTCTCTGACTTGTGGTCAGACTTTCTCAGGTGGAACAAATTTAAACTTGCTCCTTTTTCAATGCTGATTTAAATGTCATTGAGAAAACAGAGAAGTGTCAAAGATTTTAGTTTTTTACAAATATCCTTTCTGAATTTAAAAGTAATCCTTAAAGTAATAACATTTTTCAAAAGTATCTGTAATCTGATTACAATGTTTTTGCTGGTAACATAACGGATTACAGTTACCAGTTTTTAGTAATCCCTTACATGTAATAGATGACATGTAATCCATTACTCCACAACCCTGGTGCTTAGGGTTGTTGTCCTTTTGGAAGGTGAACGTCGGCCCCAGTCTGAGGTCCTGAGCGCTCTGGACCAGGTTTTCATCAAGGATCTCTCTGTACTTTGCTACGTTCATCTTTCCCCTGATCCTGACTAGTCTCCCAGTCCCTGCCGCTGAAAAACATCCCCACAGCATGATGCTGCCACCACCATGTTTCCCCGTAGGGATGGTGCCAGGTTTCCTCCAGACGTGGCGCTTGGTATTCAGACCAAGAATCTTGTTTCTCATGGTCTGAGAGTCTTTAGGTGCCTTTTGGCAAACTCCAAGCAGGCTGTCAAGTGCCTTTTTCTGAGGAGGCTTTCGTCTGGCCACTCTACCATAAAGGCCTGATTGGTGGAGTGCTGCTGAGATGGTTGTCCTTCTGGAAGGTTCTCCCATCTCCACAGAGGTACTCTGGAGCTCTGTCAGAGTGACCATCGGGTTCTTGGAACCTCCCTGACCAAGCCCCTTCTCCCCCTATTTCTCAGTTTGGCCAGGCAGCCAGCTCTAGAGAGAGTCTTGGTGGTTCCAAACTTCTTCCATTTAAGAATGATGGAGGCCACTGTGTTCTTGGGGACCTTCAATGCTGCAGAAATGTTTTCGCACCCTTCCCCTGATCTGTGCCTAGACACAATCCTGTCTCGGAGCTTATGGACAATTCATTCGCCCTCATGGCTTGGTTTTTGCTCTGACATGCACTGTCAACTGTGGGACCGTATCTAAACAGGTGTTTGACTTACCCAAATCTTGTCCAATCAATTGAATTTACCACAGGTGGACTCCAGTAAAGTTGTATAAGGATATCAATGGAAGCAGGATGCACCTGCTCTCCATTTCGAGTCTCATAGTAAAGGGTCTGAGTACTTATTTAAATAAGGTCTTTAATTATTATATTTTTTTTTTATACATTAACAAAAATGTCTAATAACCTGTTTTCACTTTGTCATTTTGGGGTATTGTGATGAGGATTTTTATTTATTTAATGCATTTTAGAACAATGCAGAAACTAACAAAATGTGGAAAAGGTCAAAAGGTCTTGATACAACCCTATTGAGCTCTTTATTTAGGCTAAAGAAAGGATGGCTTTTGGCCCTATCCCCTTTCTTATACCAAACTGTGCCATCCATCTGTCGTGTCCTACCTTCACTCCCCTCCTCTCTGCTGTATAGCAGGTCTGGGCCAATGTCAAGAGTCCTTCAGGCTCTGCTTCCTGCAGGTTCCCATTAGCATGGTGCTGCGAGCTGGAAAAGGATCTGCTTTGATTCCTCAACCAAATAATTGTCCGTAGCAAAACACGCTGGGGTGGCATTCGGTGGGGTATAAGTAAACTCGCCAAACTTCTAGTCACACGCAGGTCAAACCTGTCCTGTGTGTTCAAGAAGTACCCTGCAGGTTTAGCTTTAAGCTGTATGTCCTAGCTGACCAAGATAAGAGGAGTGGAATTGAAGTCAGTGGTGCGGTGGGATAGATAGGTCTTCACCTGTTCCTCTCGGCAGGGAGGGTCAGGAGGGTTAGAGATCTGACCTCTGCTGTGCTGCATGTTACTGGCGGGGAGTCTACTTTGATGTCTTTACGTGTTTTGTTATTGCTCAACCTTGCACTGTGTCGATTCCGGTTTAATTGTGGTGTGTTTGTTGGGTCTCTCTGCAGACGGAGAAAGGCAGCGCCCTCCATGAAGCAGCTCTCTTCGGGAAGACTGACGTGGTGCAGAAACTTCTGCGTGCAGGTCAGACACTGATGCCTCCAAGACGCAACACAACACATTTCTAGAACTGGCGGATAATGCAGATATATGGCATAACCCTCTGCTCATTTGTCACTCCTCTCCTAATCCCCTGCTCTGTCCTCTATGTCTCTCGTCGTGTCTCCGTTTGTCCTGCTCCAGGGGTTAATGTGAACATGGTGGACAGCAAGGGCCTGACAGCGCTGGACACTGTCAGAGAAATGCCCTCTCAGAAGAGCCGACAGATAGCAGCTCTAATCCTGGGTAAGAAGTGCAGATCTCATTGGTTCCCTATGGGACTTAAAGAAAGGTTAGCTTGACCACAAACTGATTTCACAGATTTGTTTGTCTCACTAATGATGTTATTTGAATGACCTTTTCTTCCGCAACTCTCTGCAGGCCATATGTCAGGAAATCCCCCTGTTTTACACTTGCCTCCTCCCCCTGTCCCTCCACCTAATGAGAGCCCTAGCCTTCAGAAAAAAGGTATGTCATAGCGATACAGAAAACCTTGAGTTGAGCAGTGACAGGATATGGTGCTTAACACGTAACCACCAGCCAAGGCTGTGTGCTGGTGTGAAGCTGTGCACGTCTACCTGTTTTTGGATTGAGTGTCAATAAATTAAGATGCGTATGGGTGTTCTAGGTGAGCTGGGGGTGGTGAGTGAGCTGATCTCGGGGCTGGCCCCGGGGCCTGAGGAGGAGAGCCCGTATGAGGCTCTGTTCGAGGCCACTTCCTGTCACTCTCTGGACAGTCTGACCAGTGGCAAGTCCTCCGACAGGGACTCTGGACGACCTGATAGTGAAGCCGGAAAGGTTTGTCTGGAACTGCTTTACACTACAGAAACACTCAACATGTGACAGAGATTTTGAGTCGATGGGAATCTAAATACCTTTCCTCCACTAGAGGGCAATGGTTCTCTGCATGTAATTGTTGAGTTGAGTGGACTGGATTTACAAATCTTCCTGTCAGAATTTGGACAGCATGTTTCTTAAAGACGAAATCTATGTTTGAATTCAAGGCTCCAGTTCTCATCTTTTCAGCCAACCTTGTAGTTCAAGATAATGTGTCAATCTAATATCTGAGCACAATCACTGATTTCATTCTCTGTTTGCCAATTACAGAAAGAGCGGCTTGCTCACCAATCCCAGCATGCCCCTGGCCAGGAAGAGGAGCTTAACTCAGAGGTCAGTATCTATGGTCATTACAGCTCCTCTTTGAAGGACTATGTTGCCACTTCTATTGGCCAGAGTTTTAATAGGCTTTATCCAGAATGTCACTGTTGGCATGTGGCGTTAGCAAATGTTAGTCAGCCGCTTAGAATGTCAGTGGTGCTGCGACCCTTCCTGACGATTCTCTCCATGTCTGCTCAAATCACACAAACCCTTCATGAATATTAATCTGAGTGTGGCTTTGGTTAGAGGAAGGAAGAGAAGAGGGGGAGCGATAGGGGCGAAGCTGTTGTGGAATCATGGAAAGTACTGCCAGTGTTGGGATTATAGGATGGTGTTAGTTTTAAATACCCTAGTGCCCTTAGTCACACCCTTTATTTAATGGTGTCCTCTTAAAAGCTAGGGTTGTGTTTACCCAGCCGTACAATAACCATATATGCACTCCACCCTCTGTGGTTTTGGAGTAATTTTGGATAATTTTCTAAAAATGATCAATTATTTTGAGTAGCCCCATATCCCATCATTCCTGCTTCTTTAGTGTGCTATGCATGAGCTGACAACTGTGGCCAAGAGTCTCACAACAACCATTAGAGGGTGCTGTGGAGGGACTTTTACATCACTGTAGGAGGCACCAGCATCACAGCCTGAGAAAAGTATTGATTAACCTTATACAAATGATAATGAGGCTGTGTTGTTGACCTGCCTTACCTCTACCTACAGGCCCTGTACACTAACAGCAGCATCGATGAGAGAGGGGAGGAGGAGGTGGATCACACGTATGAATTGCTGCTCTCCGCCCAGACAGAGGTCCCCCAGTCCGCACAGGACCCCCCATCACAGAAATGTACAGGTAACAGCACACTGACAGTGGGACAGGGAGTGTAGAAAACGGTTTGGATATTCCAATTCCCTTCATGTTTCCTGACCAATGGCAGTTTATCCAGGCCCCCAGCCTGGAGAATAAGAAACACTTGCTAACCTTTCCCCTCTCCCGCATCCCAACCCCTCACAGCCCTCATTCTTAACAGGATTACACCAGGGCTGGAAAGGAGCAGGGGTCAGTTTCCAAACCGCTCCCTAAACCCCTCCTCTTTTGCACTGTCTGGTAGTAACCCTGTCCCCTAACACAGCTATGGTTTAACCTCATCACCAGTAGGACAGAGCCAGGAATATGCTGCTTACGTGTGATATCCTACTCAAAATCAAATCAAATCACATACATAGTTTACAGCACGTATAAATGGAGCAGTGAATTGCTGCGTGCTAGCTCCCTCAACATTTGTAGTCATCTGTATGGTCCATGCAATATCGGGTGACTCATTGCTTAACTTTTGAATGACACCGCATTTCATTGGATTAAAGGGGATTGAATTAACAGCTAATTGGAGTCCCTCTCTGTTGATATAGATGTTTTAACAGTCCCCCATGGTTTCTGTTGTCACATTCATAATAAATTAATAGGATGTCATTAAACATTGTCATAGGAATGAATGTGGCGGGTCTAATTGCTGATGTAATCGCGTTTCCTTTTATGTGGATGAGACTGTTGGAGAAAGGATGACGTCCAATCCTTAACCAACACTACCCATACTACCATATGCATAAAACATTATCTTTATTGTACTTCACTTTCCTATTCACTTTGTATAATATCATCCCCGGAAATCTTGAGATGACTTAGAATTAGAATAGAAATAGAATTGAAATGATATGATATTAATTGACTGCCTTACTCATGGTGACCTAACTAACTGCTGTCTGTCCTGTCTCCCCAGATGAGAACGCTACCTCCCAACAGACTTCCAACAGTCTTCTACCTCAGGTATAACCTGCTGTGCCTCTCCTCCTTCTCTCATCTTTCCATCTATTTCCCATGCAATCTGTCATCTGAGTCACCATAGAGATTGAGATTCCAACAGCAGGCTCTAGCTTGCCTGTGCTCAGAGTATGGAACACTGACGAACAACAAGTTTATTTACAGCCAGCTAGCTACATATGTTTCCCTCAGTCACACACTACTTTCCTCTCAGTGGCACAGAGCACGACATTGACCCAGAGCACGACATTGACCCAGAGCACGACATTGACCCAGAGCACGACATTGACCCAGGGCACGACATTGACCCAGGGCACGACATTGACCCAGGGCACGACATTGACCCAGGGCACGAGATTGACCCAGAGCACGAGATTGACCCAGGGCACGACATTGACCCAGGGCACGACATTGACCCAGGGCACGACATTGACCCAGGGCACGACATTGACCCAGGGCACGACATTGACCCAGGGCACGACATTGACAGAGGGCTACAGAAAAGGTCCCTTGGCTCCTCCACATGCTTTGACATGTTTCTCTAAACATTTATTTTCCCTGTATGGTGCTGCTCCATGGGAGGTGTAAATCTCTCCACATACAGGTACTTCACCAGGCAATTTGGCTCCATGACCGAGGTCCTCTGTCTGTTTAGTGACTCTGTAGCCGACCCTGGCCCCTGAGACTCCTGGAGATTTACAGCCTCACCCTCGCTCCTCTCCGCTCTCCATCTCTTTCCTGAGATGTAACTCGAGGTCCCTATGAAGCTGCCCATTCTATTTATGATCCTATCATATCTATTTATACTGCCTTTTCATTTTTATTATCCTATCATATCTGTTTATACTGCCTTTTCATTTTTATTATCCAGTTAGCTGCCACAAGGTTTTATTTGCGTTGCCCTCTCCTCCTATAAACTGTAATCACATCGGTTTAATTCCCTTTTGGAGAGACTGTCCGTTTGCTGCCTAATTATAAAAAACAAGTCTCAGCCATCTGAGGCTATCATCCATATTAGGTATGACGATGCACGGTAACTGTCGCTGCCGGCGGTAATGGAAGCAATCACTGGAACGCTTTCTTCACTTAATATCAGAGTGTGGGGTGAATTAGAGCTGTGGTAAAAGTCTGATTTGCTACTGTTAGTGTTTTATTAGGATCCTCATTAGCTAGTGCTAAAGCAGCTAATCCTGGGGTCCAGACAAAACATAAAACATGACATAATACAGTACATTAATCGAACAGCCCAAATACAGTCATGTGAACAAGTAAGTACACCCTTTGGAAAGTGGCCTTTTTTTACCCCCTCGTATTTGGACACGTGGATATTTAAGCTAAATTCTAACCACATTCATTGATAAAGGAAACCCAATTTAACAAAGCACACACACACAAAAATGTACTTTGAAAAAACAAAAATGCAATTTCCTTATGCAGAACAAAATTGTACAACCTTGCCTTTACCATCACCTAAAATGGCAAAAATTAGGATCAGGTGCACCAAAACAAGTGCAAGTTATTATCAAATCATTATAGTACCTTGGGGGGGTCCAGCCTTCCATAAAGATTAGAAACTTGGTCTGTTTTGGTCTTAACCTTATGGGTGTGTGGTAACATCATGCAAAGATCAAAAGACCTCAGAGGCCCTCAGAAGAAAGATTATTGATGCCCGTGAGTCTGGGAGGGATTACAAATCCATTTCCAAGCAATTTGAAGTACATCGTTCCACTGCCTGACAGATCATCTACAAATGGAGTAAATTCCAGACCACTGGCAATCTACCTAGGAGAGGTCGTCCCACCAAATTCAGCCCAAGATCTGACCGAAAGATGCTCATAGAAGTCTCTGAACCCCAGAGTAACATCAAGGGATCTACAGGCCTCTCTTTCCACAATCAATATCGAAGTGATTTGATGAGTCAACTGTCAGAAAGAGACTGCACAAACTTGGCCTAAATGGGAGGTCAGGAAGGAAGAGGCCTCTGCTCTCAAAAAAGAATATCAAGACGAGACTGATGTTTGCCAGACAACACCTGGGTAAAGTCCAAACTACTGGAACAATGTGCTCTGGACAGATGAGTCAAAGGTGGAGTCGTTTGGCCGCAATGCCAGACGTCATCTTTGTTGAAGACAAACACTGTCTTTGAACAGAAGAACCTCACACCGACCGTAAAGTATGTGGCTTTATGTTTTGGGGCTGCTTTGCTGCCTGAGGGCCAACTTGGAATCATTTAGTCAACCATGAATTCCATATTGTACCAGAGAATTCTTGAGGAGAATGTGAGGCCATCTGTCAAAAAGCTGAATCGTACATGGATCTTGCATCAGGACAATGATCCAAAACACGTAAGCAAAGCTACAACAGAATGGCTCAAAAAGATGAAATGGAGGGTTATGGAATGGCCGAGTCAAAGCCAAGATCTCAATCCTGTCAATGCTGTGGGGGGACTTGAAGCGGGCCGTGAAAGCAAGAAATCCCTCCAGCATGACACAGTTGAAGCAGTACTGTAAAGAAGAGTGGGGAATTCCTCCCAGTCGATATACTGTAAGACTGATAGACAGTTACAAGAAAGGGCTACATGAAGTTATTTCAGGCAAAGGGGGCAACACCAGCTATTGAAGTTAGGGGTGTACTCATTTTTTTCCTCACTATGGAATTGCATTTCTGTCGATTTTTGATGAATAAATTATTGCAAAGTATAATATTCCAGTTTAATTAGGTTACCTTTCTGTGAAGATTACATGTCCATCTGTCTAAATATTTACAAAAAAATACAACTTTCCAGGGGGTGTACTTACTTTTTCACGTGACTGTACATTTAAAGTTAGAATACACGCTTTCGTACATTTATGCCTTACCATTCCATGTATCATGTACTCATAATCATCATCAATGTTAACGGCTATACTACACAGCCATTCATTTTCACATACATTTTTTCCGTACATGCACTACAGATACAATTACTTTCTCTAAGCTGGCCATGATATCCACATCTCAAAGCTCCAGTATTCTCTAGACATCAGAAAGTCTCACGATACAATGACAGCAACAGTCCTTGTACTTTCAGCTGACTGAGGCCAATATTATCAACAGATACCATATGAACGTTGAATCACACATTCAAGTCTAAGATCCTTAGCACAAACAGATGCTGGCAGGATCATGTGTTTACCATCCTTGGTCCTTCCGTCGGACGTCAGTGTTCTGCATAATCACATGATGCTGTTGAATGTAAACGCAACACTTCACTCACTGTGCTGGCAGTGGTGAGTGTGGTGGTTTTAGTTGTAATTGACAGCTGTCACTGTGCCCATCTCTCCACTGGTTTCCTCTAGCAGCGGAAGCCCACTGCCCCTAGTGATCTCGGACCTTCAGGCCAGACGGGCGACACCCTGAAGCTCACCGGACCTCCTGTGGTTGGGCCGGGACGGACTGGCCTCGGCCTCACTGGTGGTGAGTTACACCCTCCACATGCTCTACCTGCTGGACGCCAGAGACCTGGCATGGGAGGTTTGTTTCTGAGCTCCACATTGACCCTGTGAGGCCTTGAACCAAAGTGCCCCAAAACCGAATCTTACAGAAGTAATTACTCACTGCTATACCCCTGCTATACCCCCAGGTCATGAGCAAATCTGTGCTCTCGGACTCTGAGGAGCCAAAGGAGAGAGGCAAGTTGCTTGAGGAACAAGCCTGACTTTGCCAAACATAACCCATGCATGTCGCTCTAACTGTAATGTGAGAAATGTATTAGCATCTGACTCCAGCGTGAGATTGGTTGGGTTGGATTAGTGCTGCCTGGAAATTCCAGAGGCTCAGCAGCTCTGGGTCTGGATTATGCTTGTTTAGAACAGGTTGATTGACATTCAATGGCAAGCCAGCTGCAGAAAACTAGTTTGATCTCTCACACGGGACAGAATGCATGATCATATTTGACCATATTCCTATCTAAGAACCTCCGCCTACTTACTTTAATACAGTACTAGTAAAGCAGCATGAGATGATGGGACAATTTCTCTCATTCTCTTCCCTCTAGTTCTTTGTTTATCTTGCTGCGTTTTCCTGTTCTCTCACACCATAGAAGACTCATACATGTCCAAGCAGGCAATAATCGTACACACAACACAGACACATACCGACACATAGCCACTAAGCATGCTGTTTCTGTGACATGGATGTGTGCTGTTTGGGGACTCTAATTGAAACAGAAGTGGGCCCAGTCCCTCTCCATTTCCATCTGAAAGCAGCTGCCTCAGGGATGGGAATTAGGGCTCTGCTCACGCACCCTGCTACTCTCAGCCGCCTCCCGTCACGTCTCTCCCCCTCCACATTGTGTGTGTGTATGTGTGTAGACTGTTCTCTCTGCCACCACACGGCAAGCGGTACCGGAGTCTAGGTCCAAAAGGCTCCTTTAACAGCTTCTATCCCCAATCCATAAGACTGCTGAACAGTTAATCATACACCCGGACTATTTACATTGACCCCCTTTTTTACACTGCTGCTACTCACTGTTTATTATCTATGTATAGTCACTCTACCCTTAACTACATGTACATTTGACCTCAATTATCTCGACTAACCTGTGCCCCTGCACATTGACTCGGTATCGGTACCCCCTGTATATTTTGCCTTGTTATTGTTATTTTTATTGTTACTTTTTTAAACTTTTGTTTATTTTTGTATTTTTTAAAGCATTATAATATTTTCTTGAGAAAAAAAACTGCATCGTTGGTTAAGGGCTTGTAAGTAAGCATTTCATGGTAAGATCATGTTCTATTCAGCGCATGTGTCAAATCCGATTTGATTTGTATGATGGAGACATACTATGTCAGCAGCAGAGAGGGATCAGAGCACCTGTCACACACACTTTGCCTTCCTCAGCAGGAAGGAATCTCAGAAGATGTCCAATAGATTCCACATGCTTCCTGTTTCACAGGCATCTTAGCATGCATAGTGCATTATGCTTGGTAAGATTTCACATACCCCATAGTGATAAAGTTATCCGCCATAGTCATAACAATATCCCATGACTATCAACACATACATGAGAGACTAGCATCACTAGATAGATATGCTAAGGTCTTAGGGCATATCTATTTTGTGAAAACCACATACAGTGCATTAGGAAGGTATTCAGACCACTTTTTCACATTTTATTGTTAGACTTATTCTAAAATGGATTAAATTGTCCCCCCCCTCAATATACACACAATACCCCATAATGACAAAGCAAAAACAGGTTTTTAGAAATGTTTGCACATTTATTAAAAATAAAAAACGGAAATATCACATTTACATAAGTATTCAGATCCTTAAGTCAGAACTTTGTTGAAGCATCTTTGGCAGCGATTACAGCATTGAGTCTTCTTGGGTATGACGCTACAAACTTGGCACATCTGTATTTGCGGAGTTTCTCCCATTCTTCTCTGTAGATCCTCTCAAGCTCTGTCAGGTTGGATGGGGAGCGTCGCTGCACAGCTATATCCAGGTCTCTCCAGAGATGTTCAATCGGGTTCGTCCAGGCTCTGGCTGGCACACTCAAGCATTTGACTTGTCCCAAAGCCACTCCTACGTTGTCTTGACTTTGTACTTAGGGTCATTGTCCTGTTGGAAGGTGAACCTTCGCCCCAGTCTGAGGTCCTCGATCCTGAGTCGTCTCCCAGTCCCTGCCGCTTAAAAACATCCCCACAGCATGATGCTGCCACCACCATGCTTCACCGTAGGGATAGCGCAAGGTTTTCTCCAGACGTGGCGCTTGGCATTCAGGCCAAAGAGTTGAATCTTGGTTTCATCAGACCAGAGAATCTTGTTTTTTCATGGTCGCTGCCGCCTCTAGAGATGCAACCTCTCTCATCGTCACTCAATGCCTAGGTTTACCCCCGCTGTACTCGCACCCTACCATACCCTTGTCTGTACACTATGCCCTGAATCTATCCTACCGCACCTAGAAATCTGCTCCTTTTATTCTCTGTTCCCAAAGAACTAGACGACCAGTTCTTATAGCCTTTAGCTGTACCCTCATCCTACTCTACATCACCAGAGGAATAGAGGTGGTGGTTAACCCAGGCACTCTCATTTGTTGACTTCTGCAACCGTAAAAGCCTTGGGTTCATGCATGTTAACATCAGAAGCCTCCTCCCTAAGTTTGCTTTACTCACTGCTTTAGCATACTCCGCCAACCCTGATGTCCTAGCCGTGTCTGAATCCTGGCTTAGGAAGGCCACCAAAAAATCTCAAATTTCCATCCCCAATTACATCCCCAAGGGGGCGGAATTGCAATCTACTGTAGAGACAGCCTGCAGAGTTCTGTCATACTATCCAGGTCTAATCCCAAACAGTTCGAGCTTCTACTATTAAAAATCCATCTCTCCAAAAATACGTCCCTCACTGTTGCAGGTTGTTATAGACCTCGCTCAGCTCCCAGCTGTGCCTTGGACACCATATGTGAATTGATTGCCCCCCATCTATCGTCAGTTCGTCCTGCTAGGTGAACTAAATTGGGATATGCTTAACACCCCGGCTATCCTACCATCTAAGCTAGGTGCAATCTCACACAAATTATCAAGGAACCTACCAGGTACAACCCAAAATCCATAAACATGGGCACCCTCATAGATATCATCCTAACCAACTTGCCCTCTAAATACACCTCTGCTGTTTTCAACCAGGATCTCAGCGATCACTGCCTCATTGCCTGGTCCGCGGTCAAACGACCACCCCTCATCACTGTCAAACGCTCCCTAAAACACTTCGCCTGGGTATCCTGGAAGAATATTGACCTCCTCCCGTCAGTAGATTATGCCTGGTTGTTATTTAAAAGTGCTTTCCTCACCATCTTAAATAAGCATGCCCCTTTCAAAAAAATGTAGAACTAAGAACAGATATAGCCCTTGGTTCACTCCAGACTAGACTGCCCTTGACCAGCACAAAAAACACCCTATGGTGTACTGCACTAGCTTCGAATAGTCCCAGCGATATGCAACTTTTCAGGGAAGTCAGGAACCAATACACACAGTCAGTTAGGAAACCAAAGGCTAGCTTTTTCAAACAGAAATTTGCATCCTGCAGCACTAATTCCAAAAACTTTTGGAAGTCTTGGAAGTCCATGGAGAATAAGAGTACCTTCTCCCAGCTGCCCACTGCACTGAGGCTAGGAAACACTGTCACCACTGATAAATCCACAATAATCGAGAATTTCAATAAGCATTTTTTTACAGCTGGCCATGCTTTCCACCTGGCTACCCCTACCCTGGCCAACAACTCTGCACCCCCTGCAGCAACTGCCCCCCTTCTCCTTCACCCAAACCTAGACAGCTGATGTTCTAAAAGAGCCATTCAACACTCCAACTGCTCTTAAATTGCTAGTAAAACAAAATGCATGCCCTTCAACCGATCACTGCAGGCACCCGCCCAACTAGCATCACTACTCTGGACGGTTCTGACTTAGAATATGTGGACAACCATAAATACCTAGGTGTCTGGCTAGACTGTAAACTCTCCTTCCAGACTCACATTAAGCATCTCCAATCCCAAATTAAATCAGAATTGGCTTCCTATTTCGCAACAAAGCCCCCTTCACTCATCCTGCCATCATACCCTCGTAAAACTGACTATCCTGCCGATCCTTGACTTTGGCGATGTCATTTACAAAATAGCCTCCAACACTCTACTCAGAAAACTGGATGCAGTCTATCACAGTGCCATCCGTTTTGTCACCAAAGCCCCATATACTACCCACCACTGCGACCTGTATGCTCTCGTTGGCTGGTCCTCGCTACATATTCATCGCCAAACCCACTGGCTCCATGTCATCTATAAGTCTTTGCTAGGTAAAGCCCTGCCTTATCTCAGCTCACTGGTCAGCATAGCATGTGCTCCAGCAGGTATATTTCACTGGTCATCCCCAAAGCTAACACCTCCTTTGGCTGCCTTTCCTTCCAGTTCTGTGCTGCCAATGACTGGAACGAATTGCAAAAATCACTGAAGTTGGAGACATATCTCCATCACTAACTTTAAGCGTCAGCTGTCAGAGCAGCTTACTGATCGCTGCAGCTGTACACAGCCCATCTGTAAATAGCCCACCCAACCAACTACCTACCTCATCCCCATATTTGTTTTTGTTTTTCTTCTCTTTTGCATACCAGTATTTCTACTTGCACATCCTCATCTGCACATATCACTCCAGTGTAAATGGCTAAATTGTAATTACTTCGCCACTATTGGCCTATTTATTGCCTTACCTCTTTACTTCATTTGCAGACACTGTGTACAGATTTTTCAATTGTGTTATTGACTGTATGTTTGTTTATCACATGTGTAACTCTGTGTTATTTTTGTCGCACTGCTTTGCTTTATCTTGGCCGGGTCGCAGTTGTAAATGAGAACTTGTTTTCAACTGGCCTACCTGCTTAAATAAAGGTGAAATATATATTTTTTTCAATAAATAAAATTAGCTGCTTTTTGGCCAACTCCAAGCGTGCTGTCATGTGCCTTTTACTGAGGAGTGGCTTAAGTCAGGCCACTCTACCATAAAGGCCTGATTGCTGGAGTGCTGTGGAGATGGTTGTCCTTCTGGAAGGTTCTCCCATCTCCACAGAGGAACTCTGGACCTCTATCAGATTGACCATCGGGTTCTTGGTCACCTCCCTGACCAAGGCCCTTCTCCCTTGATTGCTCAGTCTGGCCGGGCAGCCAGCTCTAAGAAGAGACTTGGTGGTTCCAAACTTCTTCCATTTAACAATGATTGATGCCATTGTGTTCTTGGGGACCTTCAATGCTGCAGAACTTTTTTGGTACCCTTCCCCAGATCTATGCCCTCAACACAATCCTGTCTCGGAGCGCTACGGATAATTCCTTTGACCTCATGGCTTGGTTTTTGCTCTGACATGCACTGTTAACTGTGGGACCTTAAATAGACAGGTGTGTGCTTTTCTGAGTCATATCCAATCAATTGAATTTACCACAAGTGGACTCCAATCAATGTAGAAACAGCTCAATGATGATCAATGGAAACAGGATGCACCTGAGCTCAATTTCGAGTCTCATAGCAAAGGGTTTAAATACTTATGTAAATAAGGTATTTTTTTATTTTTTCTTTATTAGCAAACATTTCTAAAACCTGTTTTTGGTTTGTCATTATGGGGTATTGTGTGTAGATTGAGGGAAAAAATAGTAATTTAATCAATTTTACAATAAGGCTGTAATGTAACAAAATGTGGAAAAAGTCAAGTGGTCTGAATACTTTCTGAATGCACTGTATCTGTTTTTCGATTTCTACCTTCTGTGGGGACCTGTGGAGAGTTGCCTCTCTGGCCTTGCACTTAATGACTGGAATTCGGGTGTTCTCCAGAACACACAGACTAGTGAATTTATCTGTCATATGTCACACAATGGATAGTTTACATCAACGATGTCCATTATAAGGTATTCACCTTCTCGGTCTCTGTCACATAATTATACACCTGCATACAGAGAAGTTGCCCCTTATCCAATAACGTCAATGGAATCATTTGTTTTCTTCCATTAAGATTGAAGTTAGAATATCAATAGTTTTGCCTCTAGTTCTAAATTGAATTATAACATATGACATACAGAGCTAAGTATGCTCTCCAATCTGAGTAACGAAAAGCAATTTCTTCAGGGCCTGGAAATAAATGGACTTTGGGCCAACAGACTGTCTGCGACATCAAACATAGCAGTAACTGTAGACTTAGCATGACATCACTTTTAAAACGCTCAGCTCACAAGGCCAAATTAAACACACACACATGTTCTGTAACCAGTGACCTCATCCCTCCATAAAAGCTGTCTAAATATCCGTTTGCCTTTCATTAGGGGTCACTGACTGGCTCATTGTTTCCAACCCCCGTCAGACCGTTGAATCGTGGGTAGGATAGTCGTCTGGGTCCTGGGGGTTTAAGGAAAGGCTTCCTGGAGCTGGGACGATAAACCAAAAAATTATCGACACCGATCACGTATCGCAGGCATTTTGCTGATATTGTTCATTGCAATAAGTAACCTGTACTAGAGAAATGTGAAGTTTGAAATGAAATAAGTCTGCTAATATGGGTGATTTGTTAATTAGACAATTGATGGCTACAACCATCAAACTAGTAGAAGTACCAAGGCACTCTTCATATAATTGATTAAAATGCCTTTATTAGTAGGCATGTTCAAAAGAAACAAAGTTTTTAAAAACCGACACGTTCTCCTTTCTTTTTGATGACCAATTTACCCCTTTTACCAAAGAGCACCTTCCATCTACCAAAATGTACTATTGTGTACCTTAGTAGCGTTTCCCTTCCTCCTCTTTCTAAAAGTACAAAATAGTAGTAGTAGTTTAAAGGATAATAAAATAAACTGTGGGGCACATTCATTTTACAAACGTATCATTCTGTTTATCGATACTGCATCAATTCAGGCATTTTATCACAATTTATAAGGAGTTTTTGCCATATCGCCCAGCTCAGCACAGTGGAGCCATAGCGATTTGCTCATTGGGCGTTCACAATCTCCAGCTTCCAAAGACAGGGTGGGTGTTTGGCTGTGGTCTCCATATGTTTATACGCCCACACTGCCACACATATCTTTCCTAATTGAGCAGTAGGCAGCTGAGCGTAGATGGGCACAGGGCGTTGGTACTCTGCCTCACTGCAATCGGCCTGTAAGCTAAACAGTGTACCAGTGTATCATAGTGTACCAGCTCCTAGTTGAGCTGTATTCATCACCACCCAGCTGACTTACAGGGGGAGTAACTGTTACTCTTTCCCCTAGACAACGCAACAGCTCTTTATAGAGTTTAATATATCCCTTTGATAGGTGTTTGAATGACAATGGTATTGGCAACCCTATGTCCTGTTGAGAGAGAATGCTTGGTGTAACTGCAGTCCCGGTCTATCTGTCCTCTGCTCTGAAGGAAAAACTAAAACAGAGCGACTGGATCACTGCCCCGCTGTTACGTCACTGACACTGTCCCTGTTTCCCTGTCACCAAACACCACGACCCTCTCACCCTGAATGTCAGAGTGGCAGTGAGAACACACACACACACACACACACACACACACACACACACACACACACACACACACACACACACACACACACACACACACACACACACACACACACAGGGCAGTACGGCACAGAGCAGCCCCCCACCCTACTCCAACACACAAACACTTACCATGTGACTCCGAAGCCTAATTATCAGAATTGTGGCAAAGAGTCAGACTTTCGAGTGGATCGAGTGATCCCAGAGTTTCCATTCCCGGAGCTGCAGTCAGCGGCTAGTCAGTCCAGTGTGGGGCTAGTCAGTCCAGTGTGGGGCTAGTCAGTCCAGTGTGGGGCTAGTCAGTCCAGTGTGGGGCTAGTCAGTCCAGTGTGGGGCTAGTCAGTCCAGTGTGGGGCTAGTCAGTCCCGTGTGGGGCTAGTCAGTCATACAGCTACAACTTTGTCTCAACATAGCTCCGGCTCATGAAGTACTAGCTAGCAGGGAGGGACAGAGGGGGGAGCTTGACAGGCAGAAGGGGAACAAAGGCACAACCTGGCTCAACTCTCAACCTGTGATTTGATGGCGGAAAAACAGGCTTGGGTGGCAGTAGCTCCTTGGCGAGAGAGTGAGAGAGAGAACCTGTTTTTGTAAGGTAAAAAGTGAATTGTTTTCAACTGAATCAGCTGTACAGAATATGTGAGCAGGGATTGTTTTCATACTATAGCTCAAGGCGGAGGAAGTACGTTCTGTTTGTTCTCATGTTTGTCTGTCTGTGTGTTTGTGTGTGTGCCCGCACGCACAGTATATGCAGTATGCTTGTTGTCTTGCTCATATCCTGTTTCTTCCTCTGCTGATTTTCTTATGGGATTCCTCGGTGCTGTATAATTTCTGTGGAACCTGACCTCATACAGGGGCTGCAGCTGGTTAGCTCATAGTGATTGAGAGACAGAGAGACAGGGATGGAAAAAGTGAATGAACTGCAGAGCATTGAGTAATGTAACAATCTTCCAAGCACCCAGAGACATGTCAGATGGCTGCAAGCTGGGATTGGAATTCTGTAACTCTCCAAGTGCTACGGACAGCATTCTCTAGATCTGCCTCTCCCTCTTTCCCTCTCTCTTATGCCCGCTTGAAAACAATCACCGATCTGTTTCTGGGGCTGTGTGGGCGTTGTTCCTAATAGTCCTGCTAGATATCTCCCCTCAGTCTCAGTCCGGCCTCCTGTCTCCTCGGGTGCACCACTCCTTACTCCCTGCTTCCTCTTCTTTAGTCTCTCCACCTAACTCTTTCTCTCCTCTCTACTCTCTAGATAACTCCTTGCTCGGCCAGGACCTGGTCGCAGTACCTGAAGTGTTCACAGGCCTCCTGCACGGATCCTCGCCTGTCTTTGACTGTCGGGAGGAGTCCATCAGCAGCCTGCCAGGTGGAGTACTGACACAGTCCAGCCAAGGCCAACAGCCGGCGCCAGCTCCAACAGCACCTGCCAAAGCAACAGAAGCTCTGCCTCCTCCAAACAATCCAATCGACATGTCTGCCGTCCTGACAGACTGTGACCCCAAAGCTATCTATGCCACTGTGTCCAAGGGGGAGCCCAGGGACAGAGACAGGGACATGGGGTCTGGGGCTGTGCCTGCTGGCAGGATGCGCCCCCCTGGGGATTTGAAGCTGGCTCGCAGCTTTTCCAAGTCGGACTCAGACCTGCTGGTGTCGCCGCCTAGCGAGGAGGAGGGAGGGCTGGGCAGCCGCAGCGAGTCCGTCTCGAACTGCAGCGCAGCCAAAAAGAGGCTGGAGAAGTCGCCCTCGTTCGCCTCTGAATGGGACGAGGTAAGAGCTCAGCCTCACTGTCAGTTTGTTAGATGTTATTATATGGCTGTTGCTGTTGATACAGTTACATGCCCTCTACCATAGAAATAACTCAAGCCCACCAGCACTATAGGCCAGGAATCCAGGGGGAAGTCTATACCATAGTGTCTGAAGTGACTCTAGATCTCATCATGGAGTTTCCAGACAGAGTTGGAGGGGTTATGCTGTGTTTAGCTGCTACCGTCAGGAACATTAGGCATGCATGAGTGATATCCAAATCCCTCTCTTTAGCCAAGTTAGCTCTCCTTCATGAACTCATTCATATCTGCCATTTTCTGCCTGAGAACTGCATAATAACCCTGCTGGAATAGGAACCCAACCCGGTCTATCACTGCAGTAAGTCATCCTGTCGGTGAGAAGATCATTTTCTTGATTTTATATATCCAGCCATTCAGAACTGAAATAGCCTGTCAGAGGGGCAGATAACGAAGAATAAAGAGCCGGGGAGAGAAAGAGAGCGATTAGAAGTGACGAAAATATGTGGATATAAAGTGAGGAAGAGCGGAAAAAGTAACAGGATAGAGATAGGCCTAGACAAAAGGTTGGAAAGTGAGAGGAGGAGAGGGCCATTGAGCTGCAGCTCTTTCCTCCATTCAGGACTGACCCCGGCTCCTCGGGTTGCCATGGCGTTACACTCCAACCTAACCTGAGTTCCCCTGGAAATGGACACACTGTTTATAGAGCTGCCTGGAATACACACACCCTTTCCATTCAGTATTCTAAAATAGAGCCATTTACAATAATTGTTATCCGCAACAAATTGTAAATGCCTGTAACTGCACCATTGTGTCATTTTGAGATGCAATATGCATGGATCGTTGAATCCACCTTACACTTCCCTCTATTTAATGATTCCACATGACTCTATTCCCCTGTTCTGTCTGTGGCAGAATCAAGCCATGATGCATCTGTGATGCCAGGCAGAGAGAGTAAGCCAGGGGCTCAAGTAGCAGCCTCTACACAGTGACCAGATCACGTTGCTCTGCGGTCAGTTGGTGTTCCTTTACACAACTCTAGAGGTGGGGTCGATATCTTGGCTCATCTTTTCTGTGGTTAGTATGCAGGTGGCCCGTGCAGAGCCTGCCTGTGTGCCCCCGACCTTGAGTGTCCTACACAGCAGTAGACTTCTATAATGAACACAAATATAAACACAACATGTAATGTGTTTGTCCCATGTTTCATGAGCTGAATTAAAAGATCCTGGAAATGTTCCATATGCACAAAAAAGCATATTTTTCTCCTATTTTGTGCACAAATTTGTTTACATTGCTGTTAGTGAGCATTTCTCCTTTGCCAAGATAATCCGTACACCTAACAGGTGTGGCATATCAAGAAGCTGATTAAACGGCATGCTGATTACACAGGTGTACCTTGTGCTGGGGACAATGAAAGGTCACTCTAAGATGTGCAGTTTTGTCACACAACACAATGCCACAGTTTTGAGGGGGTGTGCAATTGGCATGCTGACAGCAGGAATATCCACCAGAGCTGTTGCCAGATAATTTGTTCATTTCTCTACCATAAGCCGCCTCCAACGTCGTTTTAGTGAATTTGGCAGTACGTCCAACCAGCCTCACAACTGCAGACCATGTGTAACCACGCCAGACCTGTACCTCCAAATCTGGCTTCCTCGCCTGCGGGATCGTCTGAGACCAGCCACCCGAACAGCGAATGAAACTGAGTAGTATTATGTCTGTAATAAATTCCTTTTGGAGGAAAACTAATTCTGATTGGCCTGGCCTTTCTCCCCAAAGGGTGGGCCAGTCTCCCATGTGGGTGGGCCTCCCATGGCTGCGCCCCTGCCCAGTAATGGGAAATCCATAGAGTAGGGCCTAATTCATTTACTTCAATTGACTGATTTCCTTGATATGAACTGTAACTCAGTAAAATCGTTGAAATTGTTCCATGTTGCGTTTTTATATTTTTGTTCAGTATAGAGGACCCCTTTTCCTGACCTCACCAGGAGGGGTGGCGGAGCAGGAGAGAATTGTTTTTGTTCCATCATCCAAAATAATTGATAATCGACCCCAAGTAGAACCTTTTTGTGTCCCGCCTCCATCTCAACTGAGGGTAATGATAACAACAGCTTGGCGAAAGCGCTATTCATAATGGCACCTTATTCCCTATATATCGTGCACTACTTTTGGCCAGGGCTTTATATAGGCCTAGGGAATAGGGTTGACTCCGACTCGGCCCCAGTATTATAGCCGACAGCTGTAGAGAGGAATTGGGGGGGCAGTCAGTGAGTGTGACACACCACCACTCAGGGAACTGAACCACAGATCATTATCTCAAAACCCTGTTTATCTGAGCCAGTGACACCTCTCCTCAACATACTCACCTATTTAATAGCCCTCATCTAGAAAGACTATTTTACTCTGACAGAGTGGAGGGTGAAAATGACCTGAAGAGAACAGACTTTTGAACGATGACCCCACTCATAAAATTCTGTTTGCACAGCTGTAAGACAAGACCACTGTAAGAAATGATTACGTAAACCCTACTTTCATGAAGCAACTGTTGAAATGTTTGCTCTGAACGGTCCGCTTCACAACCGTCGTCAAGGTCATTCAGAGTTCACCTTCCAAGTAGATGCGTCGTTTTCCGATATCGAGTTACTTCAGTTGACTAACAAGACTTGCATGCTCTCTCAAAGTTATCCGTCCATCAGAAGATGCGCGGAATGAACTTTTTCCCATTAGCTCAAAGTGTTCTGTCATTCCAGTCACCTCCAGCAGGCTGTAATACGACGATCACTAAGGTTCTTCTTCCTCTAGTGTAGAGCAGTCAGGCCCAAGTGGGTAATGGTCACCAGACTGAAACAGCTTGCTGCTTGAATCATTAATTCCCCGGCTGAAACTTTCATCAATATGAGACTACTGTATAGCCTCCTGATAATATAATTATGAGTGAGACAGGAGACGGATCAGACACTACGCTGTAATTACCAACCGTTTGATTAGCAACTCACCTCATAGGCGTGGAGCTGGGAGACATCATGTGGCCTTTCCTAGAGGCAGGCTGCGAATGAAGTCATAGTAAACCTGGGTGGCAGGGGTGTTATGTACTTAAGTATAAAATACTTTAAAGTACTACTTAAGTAGGTTTTTGGGGTATCTGTACTTTACTGTTTATATTTTTTACAACTTTTACTTCACTACATTCCGAAAGAAAACGTTTACTTTTTACTCCATATATTTTCCATGACACCCTAAAGTACTCATTACATTTTGAATGCTTAGCATTACGTGAAAATTGTCTAATTCACACACATCCCTGGTCATCCCTACTGCCTCTGATCTTGCAGACTCACTAAACACATGCTTAGTTTGTAAAGGATGTCTGAGTGCTGGAGTGTGCCCCTGGCTATCTGTAAAAAGAAGGGGGGAAAGAGAAAGGTGCTGTTTGGTTTGCTTAATATAAGGAATGTGAAATTATTTGTACTTTGACTTTTGATACTTAAGTATATTTACTTTTACTCAGATACGACAATTGGGTACTTGTTCCGCCACTGCTAGGTGGGAGGACGCCTCGTTTAGGTTCTCTGGGCTATTGAATGCCCTGATCTGTCTTGAGTTATTGTACCACCTTTTAAGTAGTGGCGTCTTTGGATATCTGTCTTAGACACTTTTAATGTCAAGGTTACCGAAGATCTTAGTTCCTACAGAACCTGACGTGTCCCAGGCAGGCAACACCCATCATTGCCTTCTTGCTTGTGTATGCACAGGCTCCCTGTCACTCTCTCTGTCACCCCCTCAGCCTGCAGACTGTCAGCTGGTCAGATAGGATCTCTCTTTGTGGTGTAGCAACCCGAAGAGCTGCCACACTGTTGACAGTTTTGCTCAACCACATAATGCAGAAGCTCTGAGCTGCAGTGTTCAAGATAACAGCCCAGTGCTGCATTTCAACGCATCACACGGATTAGCATGTAGCCTATGCAGGTTATTTTGTGTGGCAAGAAATAATTCGTTTTTTTTGTTGCATTTTTGATGTCCTCGTCATCATGATTATTCATTGACTTTTTAAGTCTATTGAATAGTTCATCCATTTTTCTTTCACTAGGAGTGGGTGGACTATTACTAGGGCTGCGGTTCTCTGTCACCCAGGAAGGGTTGCCGTGGGTTTCAGTACACCTGACACATCATCTATTCTACAGTTTTCTTTGAAAGTGTGTCCCGAGATGAAACAGGTGATTGAAAGAGAAGAATATTAGAAATCCTGCAGTACTCTTCAACCTATTGTAGTCCCAGAGGAGCTCGGTTAATATTAATTAGCTCTGATTCCCAGAGATCTGAACTGAAGCACACAGACTGTGCCTCTCTCATATGTTTCTCCTTTCCAGAAAACATCAGTCAGGAAAGTACATTGCAAATGAAAGCAGCAGGCAGGCAATCTAACAAAGGTTGTTTTAGAAGTTTCCTTGCCCTTTTGTTTAGTATTTTTACAAGTCTGTGAATGGCCTATCCTCTGAAAGTAGGGCACTTTTTCTTCCCCTTTTCTCTATTGCTGTTTCCTTCCCTCTCCTGTCTCTCTCTGTTGCTGTGCGAATGAGAGAAGCAGCCCGGCTAACGGGTGCAGGCGGCCATCTTGCTGGTCACGGCTGGCTGCTCTGGAACACTCTACTGAGCTGTGTGACAGCGTGTGGGCAAGGGGTCCCAGGACACCAAAAAAGCTATTTCTTTGTGTGTCTGGGTCTGCTAACTCTTCCTTTTCTTACACCCTCCTCTCTCTCTCTTCTCTCTCACACACACACTCACAAAACTATAGCCTGCCTCTATATGCGAGGAGACAAGGAGATTTGACTTGCATGAGGTCTTGGCCTACGTGCCTGCATTTAAGGGTGTGTGTATCTGTTATGCTGTGTGAGTCAGGGTGTGTGTGTGTGTCAGGGTGGGTGGGTGTGTGTGCTTGTGTTTAAGGCGCATGCTAATGCAGGTTTGTCTCGGTCTTGGGATCAGATTGAACATGACAATCCAGGGGGCACATTGTGTGGGCCAGTTAGAGTAGACCCACAGATGGGAGGGGAGAGAGAAAGAGAAGAGAGAGAGACGTATTGACACGCTAGAGAAGAGGGCAGTCATCTAACAGCCCACTTCACTTTTGCTTCGTTTTCTGTCCCGCTCACCACGGATCCAATAACCACTATGAAGCCAGCCTTTGTGAGTATCAATTATCTGATTTACACAGCGCAGCTCATAAGTCTTTTCATTTACCTGCCATTAATAGGGTTGATTAATTTTGTTGTGTAGATCTTTCTTTAAAGGGCCAATCAGCAGTTATAACAAAAACAAATTGTCTCCCCACCACTGTTTCAGTAAAACGCTGAGTGATGGGGCTGGAGAAGTGTGATCACTCTCAAATTCATAGAAATTCCTGGATGCAAGGATTGACCCATCCATAATATCAAAAAGGTTGGTGTTTGTTTACATTTACTTTGTTTACAAACATTGGCGTAAAACCAGCTTATATTTTGGGTTCTCATGGAGTGTGACAGTTGAACTAAGCTCATGAAGCTCATAAGTTATATTCTTCAAGAATCAATGGGTATATATAATTCATTTATAAGTCTAAAAATGGATGTAGCAAATGCTGATTGCCCCCTTAAGGATAGGCCTAGTTTCCAGATAAATATTTGCTTTTGCATTTCATTTACTTGAAATTGGAGTATAAAATGGGAAAAGCAAACGAGAACTTTAAAGGTTTATTTTCTGTGGCATTTTTAACTCCACAGGCTGTGTTTTGGGATTATGTCCATGTTGCTATGATATTGTTCTGCATCTGTTGGCATGTTGAATGTAAACTCTGGTTGTTTAGTGATGGTTAAGCTCTTTTCACAGACTCTCTGTGTGCCTGAGATGAGAGCGTTGGAGACTCTGGATGATAAGAGCGTTGAATCCCTCATGCTGCTCAGATCAAACCCAACTCTATATGGTGTGTCATCACCGGGGGTGGCCAGCGGGGGACTCTGTACACTAACATATTGCTCACCATATGTCTGCTGGAATGGACAAGAGAGTGATGAGGAAAGTTTAGATCAGTCATGGAAATAAAAATGCTGAAAACAAATTGGCTCCCTATTTACAAAAATTAACAGAAGTACTAGAGTTTTGTTGCGGGTACATCTCGTGCAAAATAATATTGCGATATTGAGCTGATACGATATTTCGTCAAAAATAATATCCTGATATGTAACTATAGATTTTCTTTCCCCCATCACTACTATAGATGTAGGCTATAGAACAAACAATCCTCTGAAGATATTTAACGGACTCCAACTCTTTGCTGAGTGGCTGGGGGATAGAGAGGACGCTCATTCTCCTCTTTCTCTTTTTTTTATAGTTTGGACCATGTTTGGGAGTTGCCCTCTGTAGTTGGATTCAATTCTGTTGTGCAGATTTGAGCTTCAGAATAGAGGCCATCACGGGGCCAAAAAGTTGGATCCGTTCTGAAATGGACATGGGGCTTTCCCATCCGGACCCAATATGCTTTCCCATTCGGATCCGAGGACATCTCGACCTGGTCGGATCCAGACCTGGTCCTCTCCGATCCGAGTGAGGGAAGCAGCAGAAAATAACATGTTTTAAGCTACTTTATTAACCAGAGCTGATAAAGCGCCAGGGAACGGAGGTAGAGAGAGGTGACGCTCTAGCAGGAGCCATGCTGTTTGTGTCGGCTACCGGGAGTGTGTGCGAGTGACACGGGGAACGGGAGGGAGGGAGAGACAGCAACCAACCAAGCCGACTCGCGCCATAGTAGACTAATAGCTGCCATAGTGGATGATAAATAACCTAGCTATGATTATGTGCTGCCCACCCGTCTTGACTGCATCAAACCAGGAGAAGCTAGTTAAGCTTCTCCTGGTGAGAAACATCAACTCCGTTCAGAATATAATGTAGCAGCCTACCTGTCGACTCTGGGTTGTTGTAGTCTATCCTTCCCTTTTTAACTTTTAATTCCATCTTCCATTGATTAGATATCTCCCAACTTTTGCCCCACACGGAGGCTCTATGACTGTAGCCTATTGCTGCTTTGATGACTTATGATTGGCCAACAAAAGCAAAAATCAGCAGCATACATGATACAATTTCTCTCTTTACTGCAGCAGTCACGTTCGGATCTATATGGGTCCTTCCAGACAAGTAAGTTAAAATTACACATACCCGAGACCAATGACAATCAAAAAAGATCCGACAAAGGCCCGTGACATTATTTAGAACAATGGATCCGGACCTACTCGGGTCCCGGATCGGTTCTCGGGTATTCGGGTACAGGTGGATCTGTGAAAACCTCTACTTCAGAGATAGTGGAAGACATTAATATGAAGTTTGCAAGTCATTGATGGCAAGATGGTGCCATTTTCTAGCTCTTAGCCAAGTTTGACATTACTGCACTGTTGGCGCCAGAAACACAAACATTTTGCTGCATCTGCAAGTCTGTGAACGCGACCAATAAACTTGAATTTGATTTTGATTTGACATTGGAATGAACTGTTCTACCATTATATATCAAGTGTTCTGGGGACTGCTGATAGCTGCTGTGCATGCATCAATGTAGTCTAGAGGGGGTTGTCTTTGTGTTCAGGCTCTCTGATAGGAGAGACCAATCTTCTCTCTCTCCCTCTTCTCTCTTTCTCCATTTTTTTCTTTGCATCACTCTGACCAACCCCCTTCCCACCTGGTAGCAAACCCCCTTCCTCCTTAGCTGTTGACCTTTAACACTGTGCTGACCTGTGACCCATGTGGTCATTCTATCAGGCAGATGCTGCTCATAGAGACTAGAGCCCCTCACAATGGGAGACTCTCTAGGTCTATGTATGGATTCAATCTGTAAAACCCCACACTGCGCTGCAGCTCTCGTTCTTCTTCTCCGATATTAACTCTCACTAGTCTGTGCTGTGTTTCGCCATGAGTATCTGTCCCAGTGAGAAGCCGTCTTGGTCGTGTGTAGGTCTATAAGCTCTACCTTAAGGAACCAGAAAGCTGTTATATCCGCAGCTCAGATCAGGATGCATTTACTCAACCTTTCACAGTATATTAGACCGAAATCCCCAGGTTGAATCAAATCAAACTTTATTTGCTACATGCGCCGAATACAACAAGTGTAGACTTTACCGTGTAATGCTTACTTACACAAGCCTTTAACCAACAGTGCAGTTCAAGAAGAAAATATTTACCAAGTAGACTGAAATAAAAAGTAATAATATAAGTAACACAATAACGAGGTTATATACAGGGGGCACCGGTACTGAGTCAGTATGCGGGGGTACAGGCTAGTTGAGGTAATCTGTACATGTAGGTGGGGGCGAAGTGTCTATGCATAGGTAACAAACACAGCGAGTAGCAGCAGTGTGCAAGAGGGGGTGGGGGGTGTCAATGTAAATTGTCTGGTTGTGATTTTTATGAATTGTTCATTAGTCTTATGGCTTGGGGGTAGAAGCTGTTGAGGAGCCTGGTCCTAGACTTGGAGCTCCGGTACCACGTGCCGTGCTGTAGCAGAGAGAACAGTCTATGACTTGGGTGACTGGAGTGGTGCTAGCACAGTGCACACACTTATTTGTGTGTGTGTGTGTGTGTGTGTGTGTGTGTTTTAGGAGCTCAGCTTGGTGTGTCTACATCTGTGTGATATCACCAATCACTGCTATTTGCACCTCGGGGGCCTCATGCTGGAGGGGGGTGTCAGGGTGATGTCCCGCGGCTGAAGGGAGGAGATAGATTTTAGATTCCTCCGTAAGAGCCGAGGGTGTAGCATGACATTAGTCCAGCACTTTCCCCTGAGAGCCACAGCTCCTAGACAGATTACCAGTGTACAGTACAGCCACTCAGACAGAGACGGAGGGTGCTGGGGTCTATTGTCCAACACTGGTCATTACTAGGAACTGATGACACTTCCAAGGTTTTATTCTCAGGCAAACACAGAGCCCGGAGCCCTTAATGAAGCCACAGTCCTCTCATCTTTATCTGGGCAGGCCACAGTTAGAGTTTTGTGTATCCACTTTACAGCCTTCCTCCACAGGGTGATTTTATCAATCTCTCCTGTTAATTACAATATAAGGGATGGAAGGGAAGACATTTTACAGTCAAGCCAATGAGATCCTGGACAATGTTTGTTATAAACACGAGTGAGAAAATACATTTTGCGCTAGCTATAAATAGATATTTGGAAAATACAGTGTGTCCTTTTGAATAATAGCCTACAACAATGTTAATGTCCTTATTACCCTTTCCTGTCTTTTATCCAGCATGGTTATTATGGTTATTACTTCTGTTGTTCAAGTTCATTGTTGTCATTATTTGTATTTATTTCTCATTACCAGCACTCATCTATCCTGAGTGAGTTCTATATAATTAACCCTGTCCCGTTTTGAAAAGAAACATCACCGTCCATGAGTGTCAAGATGGTTCATTGGATTCACATTCATGAACACATACATAGCCGATCTATCTGCAGAGATTGGTTCCCCATCAGCATGGCCATATACAATGGGAGGAGGGGCCTGTCGTTCCATGCTGTGTACATTGTGAAGATATCAATGCCGGCGCCACGTAGCGGACGACTTCATGAGGAGGGAGGGGCATAGAGAACAGAGGGGGATCAAAAAAGCTCAGTGAACCCCCCCCCCCCCCCCCAATTCCACAGGCTAACCCCTCTTGTTGCTGTTCTTTTGAGCATGCATCTGCCTCACCCTTAGTGAGCACACAGAGAGGAGCGCCAGTATGGAGGTGGCCAGCTATTGAGACGCAGCAGATGATGATGGGAAGTTTAGTCCCCGCTCTTCCAGATCACCTGACTGAGTCAGCCAGCGTGTCGCTAGCTGTCATAAAAAGTCCCAAGCTGCCGCTTGTGCTTCTGTTCATGATTGTTATGCTATTCACATTTGTATATGTCAGCAGAGCCTTTAGCTGCAGTATTGTTGTTTTTTTGACACCTGGAGTGTAAAAAGAGAGCCATCTCGGATGGCGCTGCATGGAGAGGTTTGTGAGTGTGTTAAAGCTGTTTCTGATCTGTCTAGGGTGACGGTGAGGCTGGTTATTGTTCTGTATGGACTGTGTTGCTCCTCAGTGTAGGGTGTTCGAATTTGGGAGATGGAGATGAGAGAGAAAGGGATCAAAGTCACTTCTATCTTTCACACTGCATTGAAGTGAAAATGCAGTGTCTTCCATGCAGGTAATCGGGATTAACTTTGAAAATGAATAATGGAAAAGATGAGTTCAGAAGAGTAATAGCGCCCACACACTACAGCTCTTTAAATGATCAGCAGGATGGCTGTATGATGCCAGTTCATTGTTTACTAAATGGTTTTGATGCTGTAATGACCTAATATGCATTAAGACTTTAAACAGCCGGGCATCGTTCATCATCAAAGTACTCTCACAACTGCAGTTCAGTTTTTAATGCAGGATGTTCTTTTCAATGAGGACCTTTGCTAAAGGCCATATGGGATTTTAGTTTTATGTTTTCCATTTTTAGGGTTGTTCATATCGGGAGACTGGTCTGGTTTCACACATTTTGCACTGCTGGGGCCCAAAATGATTTGTGGATAGAAATGAATATGTGAAAATGAAAACAACCTGACACTCTCTCAGCAGATGCCTCCCACACGGCCTCTTCTGAGATCTCAGTCCTTTGAAAGTGTGAGTGCACGTCCTTCATACATCTTCTGGTCCTCTTCTCTTCCTGTTGGTGGGGCCTTCTTCTTCTTTATGGTGGAGGTGAATAGGACTTTTCTTTTTGGGAAGAACCTTTTTGGGGATACTCTTGTAGCTCATCAGTCTAACCTGTAGTCTTTGTATGCAAGGCAAGCAACCTCGTGAGTGGGATTCCTCAAAGTATACTTGCGCTCAATTGCTAGACATTTCGCATTCACCTTGTTTTATTGCGCCCATCGTTGTTAGCTACATCTTCCCATGATGATTGAACAGTAATCACTCTCAACACTAATTTCCACTCTTATCTTTTTGCTGGGAATAATGTATGGCCTCAAGTGTCAAAACTGGCTAATGTATCCAATTAAAATTATTTCCAAGGTAGTCTTCTCCTGTGGGGCTAATGCATCACTCTCCTCTTCCACTTTAAGGTTACATAAGAGGCCAGGCCGGTTCTTTGTGCTTTGACCAGAGAAGCTGACAATCACCTTTGTACAAACTGGGGAAAAGCACATATAATCAACGTCCATTATACCGGTCTAATGTGTATAATTTGGGATAACTCCCCCCTCTTATTTCAATTAGTCTACTGTAGTGGTAGAGAGCAGTAGATGGTCATTTTGTGCCTCTAGGCAGCATGAAGTCTCAACCAGAGGTGAAATCAGACAATATGCTGACGTGATCTCTGAGAGAGGGGGGGGATCAGACAATATGCTGACGTGATCTCTGAGAGAGGGGGGGGGGGATCAGATAATATGCTGACGTGATCTCTGAGAGAGAAGGGGGATCAGACAATATGCTGACGTGATCTCTGAGAGAGAAGGGGGATCAGACAATATGCTGACGTGATCTCTGAGAGAGGGGGGGGATCAGACAATATGCTGACGTGATCTCTGAGAGAGGGGGGGGATCAGACAATATGCTGACGTGATCTCTGAGAGAGGGGGGGGATCAGACAATATGCTGACGTGATCTCTGAGAGAGGGGGGGTCAGATAATATGCTGACGTGATCTCTGAGAGAGGGGGGGATCAGACAATATGCTGACGTGATCTCTGAGAGAGGGGGGGGGTCAGATAATATGCTGACGTGATCTCTGAGAGAGGGGGGATCAGACAATATGCTGACGTGATCTCAGAGAGGGGGGGGGTCAGATAATATGCTGACGTGATCTCTGAGAGAGGGGGGGGGATCAGACAATATGCTGACGTGATCTCTGAGAGAGGGGGGGATCAGACAATATGCTGACGTGATCTCTGAGAGAGGGGGGGGGATCAGACAATATGCTGACGTGATCTCTGAGAGAGGGGGGGATCAGACAATATGCTGACGTGATCTCTGAGAGAGGGGGGGGATCAGATAATATGCTGACGTGATCTCTGAGAGAGGGGGGGATGAGACAATATGCTGACGTGATCTCTGAGAGAGGGGGGGGATCAGATAATATGCTGACGTGATCTCTGAGAGACGGGGGGGATCAGATAATATGCTGACGTGATCTCTGAGAGAGAGGGGGGATCAGACAATATGCTGACGTGATCTCTGAGAGAGGGGGGGTCAGATAATATGCTGACGTGATCTCTGAGAGAGGGGGGGATCAGACAATATGCTGACGTGATCTCTGAGAGACGGGGGGGGATCAGACAATATGCTGACGTGATCTCTGAGAGAGGGGGGGTCAGATAATATGCTGACGTGATCTCTGAGAGAGGGGGGGATCAGACAATATGCTGACGTGATCTCTGAGAGACGGGGGGGGATCAGACAATATGCTGACGTGATCTCTGAGAGAGGAGGGATCAGAACCGTTATCTGACCTCTCACATGGATGCAGTCTAAAAAGAATAGAGACGGCTCTTCCATAAACCATAAAGTGCTTTAGGCAACTAAATTCCATTGCTTTTAAAGTTTTAGCCTTTTTCTTTACTACTGTGCAAAAGAACTGTTGATATTTGACCACATCATCAAACAAGGATTTTCACATCAAAACCATAAAATGAGTCCTGTGTGAAATGACTTCTCTCATTGAAAGTGATCGCAGATCACTGAGAAAATGAAGTGTCGGTCGTGATATAACCTTCCGTTCCAAACTATAAAAAAGGGGCCTCATGTAGGAAAAGAGCCTGTCTCTCATGACAGAGCACATACTATCCTGTATGGTGGAGATGAAAGTGTATGGCTGACAGCTCTGACAGCAGTCTTTGTTGGCCCTCCTCTGTCCCCAATCCCAGGGCCGGGCCTGGAGGAGGGCGGGCTGTGACAGTGGTCTGTGGTGTGTGTGACAGGTGTAATCTCCCTGCTGTACGGTCCACTGCTGCTGTTTCTTCGCTGTGCCGCTGAATGGGTGTCGAAGAGATGGCTCTGGGGGTGTCTGCGTGGGGGTGTGTGGGTTTGCTTTCATGTGCATGGGTGAATCATCTGTGTACCCGTGTATCATCGCTGTAGTATAGGGGGATGATGCATGAGATGGGGAAGGTGTGTACTGTGTGTGTCAGAGGCATGCTCAGTTGTGGTATAATCCGTAGCAAGTCTCTCTTGGGTTTGCATGTATCGCCTGGTGGTGGTCATATTGTGCACTATTGTACATTTACAAAGCAGACAGCAGGAAACCCAAAGGTCCCAGACGTAGAGAAATAAAACCAACATCGTCTTTAAGATGCAACTCCAGTTCCTTTTCTCCAGTAAAATGTGGTTTCTGTCCCGCTGAAGTCTGATTCAGTTTGCCACTAATTACTAGAATGCTGTAATATTAAGCCTAGCTACATTGTTACATTGTTTTGACTGCAGGCTGCAAAGACTTGACATTTTGTCCCTCTAAAAATACAGCTGTAACATGATGTTCACATAGTCATTTTGTATCAATTCTTACTCATATTGGTTAGCCAATTCTCTTCACACAGCCCCCAGGCCTCAGTCTGGCCAGCAAGATTGTACATTATTTGTCTACCATTATCTTAAAAGTGTTCAGTGTTTATGTGAAGTCATGATAGCCAAGTTCTGAGGTTTCATTGTGGGCTGTGGGTGTTGGGGTTCAATGCATGGGGGTAACTCTTGTCCCCTTGGTGGTGAGTGGTGTGGCAGCCATTTTGTCTTTTCCTCTGACACTCTACTCTGTTCCCTTCCTCAGATTGAGAAGATCATGACGTTGATTGGAGCAGGCATTGATTTCTCTAGAGACCAGCAGTACTCTACCCCAGGTAAGATGAGTCCCTCACCCTAAGCATTTTACGTGACTAAAGATATTATAATAGCATATGCAATTCATCCACTTATTCCACTTAGTGAAGATGGTACAGGTAAAGTTTCCCCTGTCACTTTTATTTAAGAACATCCATACTTAAATTCCCTGCTCTGTTATTGAAAACTGGATTTTCAAGTAAGCCTATTCTAATATACACTACATGACTAATCGTATGTGGACACCTACCTGTTCATCAAACATCTCATTCCAAAATCATTGGCATTAATATGGTGTTGGTCCCCCCTTTGCTGCTATTACACCCTCCACTCTTCTGGTAAGTCTTTCCACTAGATGTTGGAACATTGCTGCGTGGACTTGCTTCCATTCATCCACAAGAGCATTAGTGAGGTTGGGTACTGATGTTGGGAGATTAGGCCTGGCTCGTAGTCGGCGCTCCAATTTATCCCAAAGGTGTTCGATGGGGCTGAGGTCAGGGCTCTGTGCAGGCCAGTCAAGTTCTTCCACACCGATCTCGACAAACCATTTGTGTATGGACCTCGCTTTATGCATGGGGGCATTGTTATGCTGAAACAGGAAAGGTCCTTCCACAAACTATTGCCACAAAGTTCGAAGCACAGAATCGTCTAAAATGTCATTGTATGCTGTAGTGTTAAGACTTCCCTTCACTGGAACTAAGGGGCCTAGGACCAATCAAGAAAAATAGTCCCAAACCATTATTCTTCTTCAATCAAACTTTACAGTTGTCCTGGCATCTGCCAAACCCAGATTCATCCGTTGGACTGTCAGATGGTGAAGCTTGATTCATCACTCTAGAGAACGTGTTTCCACTGCTCCAGAGTCCAATGGCGGCGAGCTTTACACCACTCCAGTCGACACTTGGCCATAGAAACTAATTTCATGAAGATCCCGGCGAACAGTTATTGTGCTGATGCTGCTTCCAGAGGCAGTTTGTAACTCGCCAGTGAGTGTTGCAACCGAGGACAGACGATTTTCACGAGCTACGTGCTTCAGCACTCGGCGTTCCCATTTTGTGTCCTTGTGTGGCCAACCACATAGCGACTGAGCCGTTGTTGCTCCTGGATGTTTCCACTTCACAATAACATCACTTACAATTGACCAGGGTAGCTCTAGCAGTGCAGAAATTTGACAAACTGACTTGTTGGAAAGGTAGCATCCTGTGATGGTGCCAAGTTGAAAGTCACTGAGCTCTTCAGTAAGGCCATTCTCCTGACAATGTGTGTCTATGGAGATTGCATGGCTGTGTGCTCGATTATATACACCTGTCAGCAACGGGTGTGGCTGAAATAGCCGACTCAACTAATTTGAAGGGGTGTATTTTGCATACATTTACATACTTTACATAAACATGACAACTCATTCTCGTTAAGACTCCCAAAACCAATCTTTCTGATGTCCAGCTTGACATTAGAAAGATGGTGGGTATATAGAAATAAATGAGTTTCTCTCCTCTAGATTTGATCCTCTTGTGTAATACAATCCGTGAATCCAACCCTGTGTCCCTCCCTGATGCTTTAAGATTTACAACTCTTCATTACCCAATTGGCTGTTTTGACCCAGATGATTCAACAAGTACCTCGTGATTTTTTTTAGTTTGTTCCATTTCATAGCTTTCTGTTTTCTTCAAAGCCACATCCATTAGTCTTAATAAAGTGTAATAATAAAGTGCTGGCATTGTTGTTCACGCCATGGAATCCTATTTTTGTGTGTGTGTGTGTGTGTGTGTGTGTGTGTGTGTGTGTGTGTGTGTGTGTGTGTGTGTGTGTGTGTGTGTGTGTGTGTGTGTGTGTGTGTGTGTGTGTGTGTGTGTGTGTGTGTGTGTGTGTGTGTGTGTGTGTGTGTGTGTGTGTGTGTGTGTGTGTGTGTGTGTGTGTGTGTGTGTGTGTGTGTGTGTCGTCATTCTGTTAGGGAAGTCACCACCACCACTTCATGTGTATACTATTTGGGCTTTGTAATGGTCCCTGGAGACCAGTCATTTGATCCATGTGAATGGCTTAAAGCCGGGGAACTGAGCCGGCTATTGAAAGATACAGTACATGCCTGAATAATGATAGCCACACTGGCGGTATAGAGAGCGTGTGGGAAGTGATGAATGGAGTGATGTTAGTGATGACTGAGCCAGAGACACAAAGGTACCATCCGGGTGGGCAGCTGGCTCTTTGAATAGCACATAAGAGGGACCTATTATACAAGTGGGTCGGTCACAAGAGATTACTTTATTTCCAGTGAAGGACATGGCTTTATTTTGAATGTAGATCAATAGTTGAGTTGAATCGACCATTGTCAGAAATGACCTTCAACATTTCCCAGTGTGTTCTACATAGCCTAAGCAGAAGGTTTACTGTAAAGACATGGATCCGTTTGGCTCACACTGTGGCTGGCCTTGGTTTAAGGCTGTCTATTCAGACACTTTTCTGACCCAGATTGGTACGCCACTTCTGCTGGTTTTGCCCATGTTTCCTTTGTGGCTGTAGGACAAAATGGCTAAACTAGGAAGGGACCAGGTGTATTACCGTAAATTGCAGTGAATACTGCAGTGAATAATGTATACCACACATGTTAGCCTGCAATACCGTCTGCAGCATTCCTATAGCATGAAGCTGGCCTGTCCTTTAGGTCTGATGGATGGTCACTCGGGGACCATGGGACTGTGGTAGTGAACCAGAACCATGTCCTCCATCCCTGTCAGCCTCCTCCCCCAACCTCCCATTTTCTTCTCTGCAATATGCTTCTCCCTTAAAGTCACAGAAGGAAGATGAACTAGCCTAACCCAGACTCTTAAGCCAACGGCTATATTCCAATGAGAAAAAAAAAGAAAACCGTTGGCAATCTCGTTATTGCATTCTGGCAGTTTTTGGCTTGTTTGTTGTGGTCTGCTTTGAAGTGAGCTGTTAAAATATTAACAGGCATGTATGTTAGGGGATGAGCTCATGTTCCCTTGCAGACTTGCAGGAATTAGGCAAGCCCACTGCAGCTGTTGTTATTACCCTGGCCTGCTCCTTATGTGGTTGTTTGGGTTGTTAACCTGCCTCTGAATTAGTCTACATCAACTACAGCATCTTAACCACCAGCTAGACCTGCTTCGCTCCCACCATAGAGGTGAAACTGGTGTTATCTCTATGGCTCCCACTCCTCCAGCACTATCTCAATGAACAGTAACGGTGCTGAGGTAAAATCACTGGGGAAGCCAAGCCAGGGGGGAAAAGCCATATTACAACCAATGTGTTGTGAGAATTGTGTTGTTTGCTCTATAACCTGCTAGTTCATATAGCTTGCCACCGTGATATATACAGTGCCTTTCGAAAGTATTCGGCCCCCTTGAACTTTGCGACCTTTTGCCACATTTCAGGCTTCAAACATAAAGATATAAAACTGTCTTTTTTTGTAAAGAATCAACAACAAGTGGGACCCAATCATGAAGTGGAACAACATTTATTGGATATTTCAAACTTTTTTAACAAATCAAAAACTGAAAAATTGGGGGTGCAAAATTATTCAGCCCCTTTACTTTCAGTGCAGCAAACTCTCTCCAGAAGTTCAGTGAGGATCTCTGAATGATCCAATGTTGACCTAAATGACTAATGATGATAAATACAATCCACCTGTGTGTAATCAAGTCTCCGTATAAATGCACCTGCACTGTGATAGTCTCAGAGGTCCGTCAAAAGCGCAGAGAGCATCATGAAGAACAAGGAACACACCAGGCAGGTCCGAGATACTGTTGTGAAGAAGTTTAAAGCCGGATTTGGATACAAAAAGATTTCCCAAGCGTTAAACATCCCAAGGAGCACTGTGCAAGCGATAATATTGAAATGGAAGGAGTATCAGACCACTGCAAATCTACCAAGACCTGGCCGTCCCTCTAAACTTTCAGCTCATACAAGGAGAAGACTGATCAGAGATGCAGCCAAGAGGCCCATGATCACTCTGGATGAACTGCAGAGATCTACAGCTGAGGTGGGAGACTCTGTCCATAGGACAAGAATCAGTCGTATATTGCACAAATCTGGCCTTTATGGAAGAGTGGCAAGAAGAAAGCCATTTCTTAAAGATATCCATAAAAAGTGTCGTTTAAAGTTTGCCACAAGCCACCTGGGAGACACACCAAACATGTGGAAGAAGGTGCTCTGGTCAGATGAAACCAAAATTGAACTTTTTGGCAACAATGCAAAACGTTATGTTTGGCGTAAAAGCAACACAGCTCATCACCCTGAACACACCATCCCCACTGTCAAACATGGTGGTGGCAGCATCATGGTTTGGGCCTGCCTTTCTTCAGCAGGGACAGGGAAGATGGTTAAAATTGATGGGAAGATGGATGGAGCCAAATACAGGACCATTCTGGAAGAAAACCTGATGGAGTCTGCAAAAGACCTGAGACTGGAACGGAGATTTGTCTTCCAACAAGACAATGATCCAAAACATAAAGCAAAATCTACAATGGAATGGTTCAAAAATAAACATATCCAGGTGTTAGAATGGCCAAGTCAAAGTCCAGACCTGAATCCAATCGAGAATCTGTGGAAAGAACTGAAAACTGCTGTTCACAAATGCTCTCCATCCATCCTCACTGAGCTCGAGCTGTTTTGCAAGGAGGAATGGGAAAAAATGTCAGTCTCTCGATGTGCAAAACTGATAGAGACATACCCCAAGCGACTTACAGCTGTAATCGCAGCAAAAGGTGGCGCTACAAAGTATTAACTTAAGGGGGCTGAATAATTTTGCACGCCCAATTTTTCAGTTTTTGATTTGTTAAAAAAGTTTGAAATATCCAATAAATGTCGTTCCACTTCATGATTGTGTCCCACTTGTTGTTGATTCTTCACACAAAAAAATACAGTTTTATATCTTTATGTTTGAAGCCTGAAATGCGGCAAAAGGTCGCAAAGTTCAAGGGGGCCGAATACTTTCGCACGGCACTGTATATATAATCTGAAACAATAAGAAGACACAGTTGCAGAATACATTAAACTACACCTTTGTTTCATCACAAAAACTGAGAGCAACATCTGTCTAGTGAAGTCCACATAATCCAGGTAGAATCAGGAATTCCCCAGGGAGGCTGTCTAGTCTACTTACTTTCTTCAATCTTTACTAGCGACATGCCACTGGCATTGAGTGAAGCCAGTGTGTCTATGTATGCGGATGACAACACTATACACGTCAGCTACTACAGTGACTGAAATGACTGCAACACTTAACAAAGAGCTGCAGTTAGTTTCAGAATGGGTGGTAAGGAATAAGTTAGTCCTAAACATTTCAAAAACATTGTATTAAACCCTAAACCTCCACTAAATATTGTAATGAATAATGTTGAAATTGAGCAAGTTGAGGTGACTAAACTGCTTGGAGTGACCCTGTCATGGTCAAAACATATTGATACAACAGTAGCTGAGATGGGGAGAAGTCTGTCCATAATAAAATAATTTAAGAACACAGTCAACAAGGCAGGTCCTACAGGCTCTAGTTTTGTCACACCTGGACTACTGTTCAGTCGTGTGGTCAGGTGCCACAAAGAGGGATTTAGGAAAATTACAGTTGGCTCAGAACAGGGCAGCACGGCTGGCCCTTAAATGTACACGCGACTGGCATGGCCGATTAATTAGGGCAGATTTCAAGTTTGCATAACAATCGGTAATCGGCATTTTTGGACGTCCTGCGTTGCATATAATCAATGCGGTGCCTGTTAATTTATCATCGAATCACAGCCTACTTCGCCAAACGGGTGATGATTTAACAAAGGCGCATTTGCAACAAAAAGCACAATTGTTGCACGAATGTACCTAACCATAAGCATCAATGCCTTTCTTAAAATCAATACACAGAAGTATATATTTTTAAACCTGCATATTTAGTTAAAATAAATTAATGTTCGCAGGCAATATTACTAGGGAAATTGTGTCACTTCTCTTGCGTTCATTGCACGCAGAGTCAGGGTATTTGCAACAGTTTGGGCCGCCTGGCTCGTTGCAAACTAATTTGCCAGAATTTTACATAATTATGACATAACATTGAAGGTTGTGCAATGTAACAGCAATATTTAGACTTGGGGTTGCCAACAGTTCGATAAAATACGGAACGGTTCCGTATTTCACTGAAAGAATAAACGTTTTGTTTTCGGAATGATAGTTTCTGGATTTGACCATATTAATGACCAAAGGCTCGTATTTCTGTGTTTATTATATTATAATTAAGTCTATGATTTGATATTTGATAGAGAAGTCTGACTGAGCGACGGTAGGCAGCTGCAGGCTCGTAAGCATTTATTCAAACTATACTGCGTTTGCCAGCAGCTCTTAGCAATGCTTGATCACAGTGCTGTTTATGACTTCAAGCCTATCAACCCCTGAGATTAGGCTGGCAATACTAAACTGCCTATTAGACTGCCTATTACAAATGGTATAGAGAGAAATAGTCGACGCGTCATAATTCCTATAATAGCTGCAACCTAATATTTCTTTACTGGGAATATTGAAGAACTGGGAATATTGAACCACCAGCTTTCATCTGTTCTGAGCATAGCTTAGCTTTTTTACATGGCACATATTGCACTTTTACTTCTCCGACACTGTGTTTTTGCATTATTTAAACCAAATTGAGCATGTTTCAATAATAATAATTCTTATTAAAATGACAACCTACAGGGGAACAGTGGGTTAGCTGCCTTGCTCAGGGGCAGAACAATAGATTTGTACCTTGTCAGCTTGGGGATTCGATCCAGCAACCTTTCAGTTACTGGCCCAACACTCTAACCACTAGGCTACCTGCCGCACAGTACTAGAGCCATGACTACATGGAACTCTATTCAACATCAGGTAACTGATGCAAGCAGTAGAATCAGATTTTTATATATATATATATATATATATATATATATATATATATATATATATATATATATATATATATATATATATATATATATATATATATATATATATATATATATATATATATATATATATATATATATATATTATGAAACCGCAGAAACTGAGGAGACACACACAGAAAAAGACACACATACGCACACACATTTTGTATTATAGATGATGTAATAATGGTGTAGTGGTGTAATAATGTTTTATAATGTACTGTTTTATCTTTTGTTTTATGTGTGCTGTAAGTGCCTTAATGTGTTTGGACCCCAGGAAGAGTTGCTGTTGCCTTGGCTAATAGGGATCCCTCATAAATTCAAAGCATTTGAAATGTAACAAACAGTTGCTTGATCATGCTGTAGGTCATGTAAGTAAATGTTTCTGACATTTTTGGACTATTTAATAATAATAATATTGAGCCTTTTATTTAACAATTCAAGCCAGTTAAGAACAAATTCTTATTTACAATGACGGCCTACACCGGCCAAACCCGGACGACGCTGGGCCAATTGTGCGCCACCCTACGGGACTCCCAATAACGGCCGGATGTGATACAGCCTGGATTCGAACCAGGGACTGTAGTGATGCCTCTTGCACTGAGATGCAGTGCCTTAGACCGCTGCGCCACTCGGGAGTCCTGTTTACTAAACAACCATTGATTTAGAACCATATTTTAATTTATTTCAACATCATCAAATCACCTATGCTTAGTTTAATACAGTGAAAACGAAAAGATACCAAAAACTATTTAGTCCAATCAAAGTTAGTGAATATGTGACTGTCCATGGTACTGATTTGTGTGATGTGTGTGCATGTACTCTAAAATATAAATGTGACTCACCCTACTTGTAGAGAAACGCCAATGACATCCTCCTCTCTTTCATGTTGACGAAACGGTCTATGACTCTCATACAGTACACACTTTTAGTTTTTGTTGTCCTAGGCTACATGGCTAAAATGCTTGCTCGCTAGCTAAACTTCCTTTCATGGGCAACAATGTTCCAGGCCAGCTAGTTAACATTAACCTTCTACATCTAACTACATATTGAACTTCCATCCTCTCAGGCCAGGTGACAATGTATGAATTTATGGTTGGCCAGTATGGAGAATAAAGTAAAACCACAAGTCCAAATCCAAATCTCCATCCATGGCTAATTTTGAAAATTGATTTTAGCTAGGTAGCTAGCCACCAGAGGACAACAAGATGCAACAATTTTTCAACACTTTTGTTGTTGTTGGTGCACCAGGACCATTCACAGTTGCGCTCACTCAGTTTAACTCAATGTTGATTGGCTATTATTTAATTAAAAACAATATCAAGGGAGGCCAAATGCTTGCTGGCTTCCCTTGCATTCAATGTTATGGGCGGCAACAATGTGACCAGACAGCATCAGATAGATGGGCTTGGGCTACAGAGGCAGAGGGGCTCCGTCTTGCTCGCTCGAATGCTTTCTCCGGTGAGATACATTCAGCCTCTTACGAATTGAAGGAACATTATGAAACACAGAGAGACACAAGAAGCCTGGCCACTGCTGTCAGGAGATCATCATGGGACCTGCAGCAGGAAATACTTATTTGAGAAAGGCTCTTTTTTATGCTCTGTTGTTCTCTCTCTCCTCTGATCGAGCCCTGTGTGTTCCTCCTTCTTCACAGTGGTGGTGGTAACTAGCAGGGGGTGCTGTGAAGTTCCCTGTTGCTGGTCCCTGTAATACCGGTCCCAGCGCCCTTGTCCTTCATTTCCTGCTAGCTGATGAGTTTCTTAGCAAGGACAGATGGAGAGGTTTCCAGAGTATGAAAACAAAAGAAAAGGATTGAGATCAGAAGAGCAGGGAGCAACAGTGGATGTAGTGAGGAACAGGGGTCGATGTAGGTGCTTGGAATGGCAGCAGCTCACAGACCATGAACAGCAGCCCTGCAGTGTATCAGAGGGAAAGGGTGGGAGAGAAGGGAGGGAGTAATGGGGAAGCGCGAGTGAGGCGGGGAGTGAGAGCGAGCAAAAGAAAGCGTGAGGGAGAGGAGAGGAATCGCAGGCAGAAGTACAGTGAACAGTCAGGACAATGGAAGGACGCCACCCCGAGCATCTCTAGGATTGTGTGTGGACCGTTCGTTTGCCTGAACACCTTGTGTGGTGTATTGGCGTTTTAACACAAGGAGCTGCTGTTTTAAAGGAGGGAGCTGGTGAATGACACTGTGTGCCTGAAGAGCAGTGTAGCCTGGAGACTTGAAACGGGTTTAAAAGCCGGGTGAAGTATAAGACTCTGGAGACTTGCTAGATTTGTTCCTACTTGGAAGTGTGCTGGCTGCGGAAAAAACTGAAGTCTGTTTGTTTGTGTGCTGTGTGGAAGGACAGGTGCAGAACTCTGTGTGGACTCTGGCAAGTCATTGTGTTTAAATAGGGTCCCAAACCATATTGATTGTTATATAGATTGTTTTTGTATTAGTCTGTGTTAGGATTTGATGTCTTTGTATTGAGGAGTTTGATATATCTTATTGCCTCATTGAGGCACAGAAAAAGCATTGCATCTCAAGTGCTCCTATTTAAATATTTAAATGATTTGCAATTAATTTGAATGATACTAGACAAACTGTGTAAGAGGCGATGGCAGATGGCTGCACTGGGGACAGATTATTTTAGCTGGGATGTTTTAATATTCAGCTTTGCCTTAAATTAGTCATGTGGATCACAAGTCACGAAAGCTTCTGACCGTAGCATTCTAAATGATTAGGATTAACGCAAAGGTTCATGCATTGAGTTGAGCTTTTATCAGAATGAACTAGTTCATGTATTAGATGTAAATTGTTCACAGGTCCAGAGTCAAAGCACCAGCTCAACCTTTGCTCATCACAGCATAGTGTTTTCCCTGTTTCAGGAGCCACAAGGAGGCCTTGAGTTAATACCAAGCATAGCTGGTACACCTGATTTGATTTATCATAGTCATCTCAAGCTCATTATCGTCATTCTCTGGTTTTCTGTTAGTACCTGTCGCTCCTCTCTGCCACGCTGGGTTTCCTGATTCACACGTCATGTGATCCAGGTGGGAGATTCCCGCCTTGTGCGTGACCGTGTGTGTATGACCTGCTGACTGTGAGGAGGAGTGGGGAGAAACAGGGATGAGCCATAGGATGCACTGTTTTAATCACCCATCTCAGTACTAAAGAACTTCTCACTGGGCCGGAACGAATCGCCTAACTTCTGATACGCTTCTCTCTCCTTTCAGAGACGCTCTCCGTCATTAACAACTAGAGCAAATTAGCAGGAAGATGAATCTGCATGCTTGCAACTTTAGACAGAATAGCCTGTTTCCTGTTTTAAGAGAACTCATCTTGGAGTATTAATGCAATTTGTTTTGTGGATATGGAGCATTTTGTCTATGGTTGTCTTTCTAAGCAGAACAATGTTACATGTGTGGCTGTTCTCGACTCTGTTCAATCTACACCTGTTTTTGAGTGGGTTTGAGCTGGTGAACGCAGCAGTCTGGACACAGGACTCATACTGTTAACCAGCAGAGGGGACCCCAAACCCCCTCGACACCCAACTAAGCTCCTGAGACCCAGGGGTTTGTTATTAAACCCGATCCTAAGTCATTGGTTTGGCCCCCGCTGCTGTGCGGGAGCCGACGCATGCCCACTGTGGTGCCATCGCCAAGCTGTCTCCCCTGCCCTCATGGTGCTGGTGCGCTCGGCTCTGCTGGCCCAGGATGATGTGGCAGTGCCATGTGTCGTCGTCAGAGTGCCGCTGCTACCGGCTCAACGGCTTTTCCCTGCTCAAGCGCTTCCCTCTGTCTGCAGGTGGGGCAGCTGGTCGGCTGCTGGACCAGCCCGTGGGAGACTGGCTGGAGCACGTGGGGCTGCCGCAGTACGAGAGCAAGCTGCTGCTCAACGGCTTCGACGACCTGCACTACATGGTGAGTGACTAGTACACATCCCTTCTCTCTCTCTCTATCTCTCTCTCTCTCTCTCTCTCTCTCTCTCTCTCTCTCTCTCTCTCTCTCTCTCTCTCTCTCTCTCTCTCTCTCTCATTTTATTTTGTTCTACCTGCCTACCTACTTTCAAAGTCAGGGAATCAGTCTTCTCCTTCTCCTCCTTCAGTGGGTATTAATCAAATATCGTTGCAGCCATCCGTTAGCCTTAGCAGATCCCATTAGCTTTCCCTGTAAATTCCAATTTACTTAAACCCCCCTGAGATTCCTGCCTCCTCCTTTCATTCAATCACACCTTTGTGATTCTCCTCTCTGCATTAAGACCCAGGTCCTCAAGGTGTCCTGTCCTTCCCTGTGTGATGTCTTTTTCAGATATGTCATTCACATACAAGCTTTTTGAAATATTGCCTTTTGTTCAATCACAAAGGTTATGCCTGAATTGCATGATGATGAAGCTTTTCCTTTAAAATATTTGAAAAATGGTGTTTGTTTATGTCGCAAACATTCCATCCAATTTGCCTTGTTGGAGAATTTACTACAGTTCATACTGTACATTAAATAACCTGCTCCGATGACATCAACAACGTTCATCTCAGAAAGGTAGGCCTTTAGCCCTCCTGACAGGACTGTACCAGTTGGTTGGTTTGATGCCTGGAACAGGCTGGATGTTGATTAGATGTATTGGGGCCCCTCCACTAAGTGGCTGTCTGATTAGATGATGTTCACCCGACTGGTGGTGACAGAGGGCATTGGCATCACATCCCAATAATGTGATGTTCCTGTTTACTGGGCCAGCGGCTCTAAATACCTCTGTAAACGCAATTAAACCAAAGCCTTTAAAGATGAAAAGACCAGTGAACTCCCTAGGCTCCCTTTCTATCAAACGCACACGCTGACAGTCAGTCACGAATGCCTTGAATAAATTACTGTCAAATATTTTCAAGGACTCTGCCACGATAAAAAGAAAGAGCCGCAGTCAAGAACATGTCACGGCGCAGCAGCTGGAGCAGTCAGGCTCGGGGGGGGGGGGGGAAGAGCTAACTAGGCTCTGTGTTAACGGAACAGAAAGCTGCACAGTGCACACCAAACCTATTCAGCCTATGCCCAGGTTTTACATGACCAGTGTTATCACCCTGCTGTCAGCAGTTATGTGTTTGATGTCATTATTGCTGTTGGGATCACCATTTACCTCCTACCACACTCTCACCTTACAGCTGCTCAGCCAATTCCCGGCACGGTCTCAAATTCGTTCACTCGCAATCAATTGGCTGCCCGTGTACCAGCTGCTGCCTCACCGTAATATAACTATCTCAATAACCGTCGGGCTGGTGTTGCCGGGCCGACGGCGGTTTATCCAGCCCCCAATGTGCTGCGTTGTTGTTTTCCAGCCCTGTTTGGTTTGTAGCAGGGGAGTATTGATGCAGGGGAGGATGGAGGTCCCAGCTGGCCTGGCAGGGGAGTGGGATGCAAGGTGTAAATTAGTGGGCAGTGTTGTCCCATCTCACCAAGGCTTACCGCTGTACCTACACACACACAGCTTTGTTTTTGTGAATTTTCAGGATTTTTTGGGGGGAGTCAAATGGATTCCCGTTTAAATTCCTATATCCCCTAACCCATGAACCGAACCTTAAACCTAACCCGTAAGTCTAAAATAGCATTTGAACAAATTTGGGCACATGGAAAAATGTCCAGACTTGTTCTTGTTTTCCTACCTTGTCCAGACATTCTGGTGATTTGTCAGAACATTGTGGTCCTGATAAGGTAGGAAAACATGTACACACACTCACACACACCTCCCTGAAACATTCATTTCACTCTCAGATGAGTGTGGTGTGTGTGTGTCTGTGCTTCCCCCTTAAAATATCTACAATCACAGGTGCTGAATGTGTCCTTCCCTACGTAGAGGGGACATGATGCATTACCTACCGTTTTTAGCAGAGTGTGGGTGAAGGGATGCAGTCACAGCACTTTCTGGTTCCAATGTCTTTACTCTCTTCTCCAGACAGTAAAGGTCAATGGGAAGTGTTGATTGTCTGCTGTGGTTACAGTGATTTACGTGAGGGACGGTCATAAATTGTAGCCGGAGTGGGTCGACGGAAAAGACTGCCTTCCCTTGTTCTCTCTCGTTGTATTTCCTGTTCATTTTTATCCTCCCTCAGTGGTTTTTCTTTGTCTCTGATCTAGTCACACAAGAGTGGATCAAATTCACCCGTGGCTTAACCACAACCTCAGAGGCAACAGCCTGACCATGTGCCATTTGGCCTGGGTTTATGATTCCCAGCCTTGGCCTTGTCTATATTGGCACTTTGGTTTGATGGCTGAATGGAGCAGCTGTGTCAGAGTGGATACACTACATTACCATGCACCTGCTATGATTATCTTTAATGAACTGTTGCATCATGGGAGCATATTCAGCATAGGCAGGCAAATTGCACAACATTCTCCAGTGTGATTTTTAGAGGGCTGCTCTCTCACACCACCTGATTGGTGTATTTCTCTGGGTCTCTGCACAGACTCTGGAGCTTGGGGGAAGGATGTGGTGTTGGGAAGGGGTGACAGGTTTTGGGCTAAGATTAGTCAACTTTTCTCTCCATCCCACCCTCTCATGACATCAAAACCTGTGTTATATTCTCTGACTTGAAGCTCTGTCGGTCTCCTCTTCTCTCCCTCCCTGCCTTCCTCACTCCTACCTTATCCCCTCATTTTATTCCTCCTCTTTCTGGCAATTCTCGGCACTGACAATTTCCTATCTATTTTCTTGGGCTCAGACCACCTGCTTTGCTCCATTCTGTAGGAGGGATTTGGACAAAAGCAGTAACCATTTTGTAACATTTCTTCTTGTCAGCTATTTCAGTAAATGGTGACCGTTTTAAGGGTTCTCAATGTGTGCCTCCAAATCAGAAGTTCCTTGTTGTTACTTTCCAAAGTGCTCCCACCCGCTGGACTCTCTCAGATGTGGGTGGATTGGTTTGTAATCAATCAAGCATTTCAAGCTTGAGACCCATATAAACAAATGTAATATATTTGCTCGGCGGTGCGGCTGTATTGGCTCTACAACAAGTACCATTTCATGCATGCTAAGCACCAGTGACTCTACATCTCTCCCTATGCACTATGGATATCTGATGTGCACAAATAATCAGGGAGGCATCGAGAGGGTGTGTCTTTGTGTGTATTCCAAGGTCTTCTTTGGGTCTCTGTCTGGGAAACAATGTGTGTATGTTTGTCTGCTCTTGCCAGCTGTACTGGGCCTGTAATTTTCACCTCATTTGGAAGGAAGTTGATATTCTTCACCAGAAGTAATGAAAACTGTACTTATCAGGCAGATACATGTATTTACATGTATCCCTGGACTTCTGGCCCATTAGCAGTAGGTTGTGATAGCTGCACATAAGCACCTCATACACCCCTCTCATTAATAAACCTTACCAGCACTGAGCGCCACATGTCGGGCCAGTACGGTACACAAACATCACACACTCCAAAAATGTCAGTCTTAAGATGCCTAATGGAGTGAAGTTGCGAAGACTACTTTGCCAGCTGTTCAACAACTCAGATTTTAGGTTCAGCTACTCAACGTATGTGCTGTCAGAAAATGAAATGACAATTTTCCCCCCCTTCAAATCATACTGACTGCACAAAAATAAATGTAGAAAAGATCATCGCCATCTGAAGCTTTTACCCTTGGTTATGGGGTGAGTCAGTGTTGGAGTGTTGTGATGTGTGGTCTACAGAGCAGCCTTGACAGTTCCTAATTCAACTCAATTTATTCCAGCAGGCAAAGTACTGTGATCTCTCCTTGGCCGCGCCCACCACCAAATCAATACGATAACAGTGATTGTATTGTGTTGTCGGACACAAGCGAAGGAGAAGCCCTTTATAAAATGAATGAGATACGTTTCTCTATTGACCCAGAGGGAATGAGTGGAAGAGGCAAGCATCCCTTCTAAGACTCTCTCTACTCTGTATGCTGACAGTTAAACTGGTAATGCCTGTCGCAAAAAACGACACTTCCTCTTTGTACATAAATTACTAGTCTAACTCAACGTGCATTTTACTAGTGGCAGGCGCTACTGTGAGGGAAACAACACTGAGTTGGCGTTCACAACGTCTCAATCTTTTTCGAGGCTCCCGCTCTGTTGGTGAGCCTTCACAGCAGTAGAGCGCGTGTTCATCATTGCAGTCAAAAGGAATGAATATCCTTGAAGTCTCTGAGGTCAGCAGAGGAGTCGCAGGCATACACAGTAGCGGTAATGATTACCCAGGGAAGAGACTTAGACTGCTGCTCAGCTTGTAATCAAACATCACAATGATGGCAATGACCAACATCAGAGGAGTGGCGCAGCCAGCCAGCCAGCCAGCCAGCCAAACAGTCTTCCTCTGTGAATACGCCAGCCTGAGTGATCCTCACAGTCCAGTCTCCCTCTCTCTCTTCATCTCTTCTGTTTGTTCGTTCTCTAGGCACAAATCAGTCACGTAAGGAACACACTGCAACCTCTGATGACTAGGTAATGGTAATATGATAATGGCAGGACAGACTAACTGCCATGCCTAATCAACTCAAGGAGAGCGGAGGAAGGGCCTACGGGATTTTTACATTGTTATTGTGTGCATTTAGACATTCTAAAAAGGACTAGCTCAAAGTTGTAAGTTATTTTGTTGACGTCCATTTGTCAAAACGAATGGACATTTTAACAATCTGCATACATACCCCCACACAAACACAACACCTTTGATGCCCCTCCAGTCATTTGATTATTTAGTTGGCATAACATACTGTAGGTGGGCTAGTCCATAGCCAGGCTAACTGTCTCAGTCCCCCAAGCTCATGACCCTGCTTCTGAGAGTGAACAATTAGTCTGGAGCAGTCATGCCCCTCAGGTGTAACGCTAGGCAGAACAATCCAAGCAGAGAGAAAGCAGAATTCTAATGAAGTGCAAGGGAGAGCAGAGGGAGCAGAGCTTTACTGAGATGTATGTAACGGAGGACAAACTATGACAGAAAAACAACAGTTTGATCCATTAGGTACATTATATGTTGTAACAGAGGTTAGCAAGGACTGTTTTTGAACAAGGCATTGTGTAATTGGGGTAGAATAGTGTAGATTCTTGCACAAATGGTCCTTCAAGTCTCTGTATAGTTAAAAAGCGAGGTAAATCTTTAGGAGTTTTATAACTTTTCGAGGACTTTTCAATTGTTGAATTGAGTTCTGTTCACTGGTGGTGTAATCTAAGATGTCCTTTATCACCATTTTATCCACCATTTTTAGATTCCTCTGGCATTCTATCTAATTTCCCCATTCACTGAAGCTTATCAATAGCAAAACGGGCTGTTTAGCTTCCATTTGATGTACAGGTTACTGATTTATAAACACCCACGCCCACTCACATGCTACTTTACTGTGCATTAAACATACTGTACATTGCACATACTATGCATACCAATGGATGGACACAGGTACACCACAACATACACATGCAGTTAATGGTTCAGTCCCCTATGCTGCAGACAGTAATGTATTCTTACTATAACCTGCAAAGAGAAAACATTAGTCAAAGGGCTTTAACGAGATTACCCCGTAGAGTTCCTAGTCATTTGAGTCTGAGACTCTTGGTCACAAGTTCTCCTGCAGTTTGAGGCCATGGATGAAGGGATTAGAATAAGCCTTATACAGGGGAAGGTGGAGGTGAATGTTGGATTTTGTCTCATATCAGGCAGTTGGAGAATTTCATCCACTTAATTGCCTTTTATTAGGAATTGGATAATCCCCTTCAAGGTTCCTTTGTCATTGAGGCAAGGGCACTCCTCTAGTCTCCGTGGTAACTGGGGTAGATGTGGGGAGTTGTCAGAGCGGTTTTAGTACAGTATGTGTGTCAGGATCAGAGAAATGCAGTCAGCCAGGGATGAGGGATTGTGTGTTACTGTGTTAGTCCTAGAAATCAGCTCTGTATCGACATGTATGGCAGCCTCTGACCCCATCAGTGTCTGACAATAACACTGCAAACACACAATGTCCGATTGGTCAGACCAGCATTGAATAGTCCTTACCACGGGTACTTCCTGTTTTGGTTTCTGCCTATAGGAAGGGAGGAGCAGGATGGAGGTGTGATCTGATTTGCCAAAAGAAGGGAGGGCAGGGAGGGGCCTTGTAACCATCCTGGAACGGAGAGTAGCAATGGTAGAGTTTTTGAAGCGCGAGTGGCGCAGGCAATGTGTTAAAACTTCGCTAGTGTTTTCTTCAGATTTCCTTTATTAAAGTCACCAGCTACAATAAATGCGGAACCAGGATATGCATTTTCCAGTTTGCACCAAGTCCAGTGTAGGTTCTTTAGAGCCGTCTATAACAATGTATTTGAGAAACAACAAGTGCTCATTGTGCAAATGTAGGCTAACAACCAACCCATCTATTGAGAACAACATTATGCTATCACTCAGTTGAATAACTCCCCCTTTACATTTTGGATCCTCATATGGCCTCATTTGAAAATAAACTGATATGTATTATTTACCATTGGCTTGGAGCATTTTGCCACTCACTGACTCCCTGGCCCAGCATTAGCAGTATACCAATCTGTGGCAGTACGTGTTCCATAGAAGTCTTTGGTATACTGCACCTGTGTTGCGTAACGTTATTGAATCCTGGTGCTGATGTGAACGGTAGCTGCTCCTCCTTTAGCATGCCAAACACAGCATCAGCGGTGTACTCTAAACACTCCACATCTAGATGGTGTGGGCAGCTCTGCTCTCGCTTCATTCCACTTCATCATCAGCTGGAGAGAGATTAATGAATTGATCAGTTCAGGTCTGAGTGTAGGTGTGCTTCGAGCCGTCATTCCACTATGAGTTATTAGATGAATAAAGGAAACATTTTTCTTTGTCCCTGATAAAAAAAATAATAATAATAATTTGATGGCCTCTCCCTTATGGCTCATCTCTCTCTTTCTCTCCCTCTCTCTATCATTCTTTCCCTCACTCTTTCTCGCCCTCTCTTTTCTCCTCTCTCTCTCTTTCTCTCCCTCTCTTTTCTTCTCTCTCTCTCTCCCTCCATCTTCTCTCTCTCCCTCTCTCCCCTTGTTTTCCCCTTGTTTTCCCATTTGCCTATCTCCCATTAACACATACATAATCCTAACAGAGTGGATAATACCTGAGTCATGATCTTTACACACGCTCAGGTTAATACAGTAGAGCCAAAAGAAAGTGCACACGCACACAGTTATATGCACACAGTCACTCCCTAGGTGCCTGCCTCTCTGCCATGGCTGAGCCACAGGGAACAGCAGTCCACTCAGCAGCCTTTTGTCTTAATGACTAATTTCACCCCTGTGTAGATTCCACTGTGCCATAGGCACACACACTGATGACCCCTCCCTCCTATCCATCTCCCAATTTCCCTCCCCTCTCCATCCCTCCATCTTTCCATCCCCCTGACTCTGCTCTCATGGTGGGATTAACACAGGGCTCATACACAACACTGCAGATGATCCTAAGTGTGTGTCACCTCCCAAGTTGATGCTCGTACAGTAGCAGATTTTGAGCAACTTAATGCACAGTGCGTACAGTACCTCACCTAGCTAATTGGTCATTTGAGTAATGGCAAATGATTCCTCTTCAGACCAATGGATGATGGACCCATCGAGTGACCCCGATCAATGGCACTCGGTGTAGGGAGGCTCCTTTCAGTCCCCTTCACCCTACTGTCCTGCCATTCCCTGATTGATCCATTGATTAGCGATCCGTTGCTCCTGCCTGGCTGTGCCAGCCTTGGAGATGGTATTGTGTGGGACTGTAGATGGTATTGCCCCCCCCCCCCCCTCACCCCTTTCTAGTGCCTGTCTCCCTCCCTCCCCCATACACTTAAATTACATTTCATTTAATGTATTGACGTTTATTACTGTACAGTATGTGAACTCTATGGGAGAGGAGGGTCAAAGTTCTTGACACCCCAGAGGAATTGACCCCTTCTTTCCTCAATGACAGCTTCTGGGCAGGTAGATCAATAACCACCCATATGTTGGGTCTTTGTCTTAGTCCCGTTTTATTGTGTTAGATTTAACCTAAAAGCCCTCCAACACTAAAATGATGCGTTAGATTTCCACTGATTATATGGAGAAAACCACTACCTCCATTGAATTAATCATTGTGTTATCAAATTCCTTGTCTGCAGCTAAGCCTGGCGACATTGAGACCATGTCGATAGGATCATTGTGATGTATGTCATTCTAACCTGAACTTCCTCTCTCTCTGTTACAGGGTAGTAATGTGATGGAGGAGCAGGACCTGAGGGAGATAGGCATCACAGACCCAGGACATCGGAGGAAGATCCTGCATGCAGCTCGATCCCTACCTAAGGTTCCCCCATGGCCCCCTTGCAGCATTGTAGCTCTACTAGTTAGTGTGACTGGCCCTGACTGTGTGGGGTCATTGTGTGACTGTGAGCCTCCCCCTGCAGGTGAAGGCCCTGGGCTGTGACGGCAGCAGCTCTCTGTCCTCCTGGCTGGACCTCCTGGGCCTGCAGGAGTACCAAGACAGCTTCCTGTCCAGCGGATACCGTAGTCTCGACTGTGTCAAGAACCTGTGGGAACTGGAGATTGTCAACGTGAGTGTGCCTCTCTGAAATGTAGTTTGAGCGAGAACATTTCGAAGTAGCCATTTAATTTAATAGTTAATATGTGCTAAATGCTCTATGGTTGTGTTTACTTGTGTCTCTCCAGGTGCTGAAGATCTCCCTGCTGGGACACAGGAAACGGATCATCGCCTCGCTGGCAGAGCAGCCTTATGAGGAACCTCCTGTCAAGCCCCCCCGCCTGTCCCAGATCAGGTGTCAGGACCTGGTATCCCAGACCTCCTCTCCCATCAGTCACATGGACTCCTATACGGGCCGCTCCATGGACCCCATCCTGCCCCTGGGGGAGCCTGGGGGGAGGAAGGGGCCCAACACCGAATACGATGTGGCCCCCCACCGTTCCCGCAGTGAACGACACCGATCACATGAGAGGTATGAGGAGCGGCATCGTGAGCCTCGTCTGACCCTGCGACCCCCCAGCATGGCAGCACCCTACACCCCTGTACAGAACTGGCACCACCAGCCTGAGAAGCTCATCTTTGAATCCTGTGGATATGAAGCCAATGTAAGGGCTCTCTTCCTGTTGTAACTCACTAAGGGCTCTCTTCCTGTTGTAACTCACTAAGGGCTCTCTTCCTGTTGTAACTCACTAAGGGCTCTCTTCCTGTTGTAACTCACGAAGGGCTCTCTTCCTGTTGTAACTCACTAAGGGCTCTCTTCCTGTTGTAACTCACTAAGGGCTCTCTTCGTGTTGTAACTCACTAAGTGCTCTCTTCGTGTTGTAACTCACTAAGGGCTTTCTTCCTGTTGTAACTCACTAAGGGCTCTCTTCCTGTTGTAACTCACTAAGGGCTTTCTTTAATACAGATGGTCTCCCACTCTCTGTACTACTATATTAATGTCCTGCTCTCCTCTCTCCAGTACCTGGGATCTATGCTCATCAAGGAGCTACGGGGGACCGAGTCCACCCAGGATGCCTGTGCCAAAATGAGGGTAGGTCTAGCCTCTGTTTCTCCAGAGAGACTGTTATCTAACATTTCAGCTTATATCTGTTGATTTTTCTCCCCTTTGTTGCAACTTGTATTGTCTTAAATTTTATTCATTGTACCTGCTGTTGCTCTTTTATTGGGACCTGTGCTTTCCTGATTACAGGAACCCAAGCTAATGTTCTCCTTTTCATGCTATACATCTCTGTCGCTCAGAGGTCAACAGAGCAGATGAAGAAGGTCCCCACTATCGTCCTCTCCATCACCTATAAAGGGGTGAAGTTCATTGATGCGGCCAATAAGGTTGGTTGGCGGGGTGCCCCCTTTTCACCTTAGGCCTGATCCATACAGCGATATCTGACAACTAGACAGATTAGTCTCTCTCATACACACACCCCAGCCATAGAGGCTAGACACCAGAGGAAGCAGCCCAGTATCACACCACACCTGTCACATTGATCCAGCCCAACCCTCTCCCTCCTACTAAATTTCACCCCTGTCTATTAAGTGAGTCATAGACATGACAGATAGTCCTTTAATAGGGCAGTAGGTCGAGGGGTTGAACTTTTAGTTCATATTGGTCATATTAACCATTTTTTCCTATGATGGAGATGTGAAAGTGGTTGGTGTTATTGCCGCTGTGACTCCACATTAATCTTGGTTCCTCCTCCAAATACAGAACATCATTGCAGAACATGAAATCCGGAACATCTCGTGCGCGGCCCAGGACCCAGAGGATCTGTGCACGTTTGCCTACATCACCAAGGACCTGCAGACCAACCACCACTACTGCCATGTGTTCAGCACAGTGGACGTGGTGAGAATACCTGCATACACATCAGCCCACTCATCTACTCTAGCCTGCCGTGGCTTCATTGTATACTATGCTATTGGATTAGTTGCAGAATACATCCAACTTCAGACTGCTCGTAAGAGCTCTACTTCTGAAATATTGCCCTGTGGTGTGACAATTCCATGCAGAGACACTGTTCCCCAGTCCTGTCCACAGAGCATAGTTTCTCTCTGATATCCTCTCCTTTGTCCTCATGTGGGATACTTCCCAGCCACCGTCTTCAATCCTCAGAGGAGATGTGACTGACTGGCAGCAGCACTGCAACACTGTTACTTTCTCGACCCGCTTACGTCACTGAGGTTTCTCACTTTGGCAACGCTGATGGCCTTCATTCTTCACCACACCATTCCTCCTGATAACTGGTTATCTGACTAAACGCTAAGGCTTCTCAAATATAATACCGCAGGGGTCATCGAAAGCCACTGACTGACTACTAGAGTCTGGTCACATAGAAATACAATTCATAGAATGACCATCCCCATTCATGTCAATGGGTGTTTGTTTATGGCTGGTTCCACCTTTCTGACATGTCTGCTGATGACTATCTGAGGTGGGGGAGTATAATAACCCTGAGATGTGATCAGAGATTTTAAACAGTAATGACCAGGCTGTTACTGGACTCCACAGGCTCATTTATCACCAGCCCACACAGTAGTACAGATCCCAGATCAGATCAAAGGATATAAACAGAAATACATTTCACCACACAGGAATAAGCGGTGTTTCTGTTTTTCTTAGGGTGGAGTTGTTTTGTCACTTAACTTTACAAGATGGGTTTGGTGTTTAATTATGTCTCACTTGAGTGGGTTGAGCTGCCCAGTGGTGCTGTATGTGTCAGAGGAAGCCATTCAAATCTTTCTCTTTGGAAAACAAATCAAGGACTTTTGGGGTGTACAAATAAACACACACACAGACTCCCCCCCCCCCCCCCCCCCAATGTTTTGGTCTCAGTCTCTGGTCCTGAGTGTGTGTTCACCTTCACCTGGTCCTAGCCACTAATTAGAATCTGTGTTTTAATGTGATGCAGCTCCAGCCCCAGTTGGTTTGCAGTAGCAGGTATTTGTAGCCAGGGGACAGAGAGGGAACAGCTTGCTGTCTCGCTACACTTCCTCTCTACCTGACAGCTCTGCCTGCCATTGAGTTGGGTCTTTTTACAAAGTGATGCAGACAAATAAACATAACAAATTAAGTCATAGATTCCATTGTCTGACTAAGAGCATCTCTCCTGGAAGTTACTCTTCACTTCTCCACTTCAATCTGATTGATGCAACAGCGTTCATATTCAGGAGCTCTGTCTGTCTGTCTGTCTGTCTGTCTGTCTGTCTGTCTGTCTGTCTGTCTGTCTGTCTGTCTCTGTCTCTGTCTCTGTCTCGAATACTGAGTAGGATTCTGTCTCCTCCCCCTCTGGTAGAACCTGACCTATGAAATCATCCTGACGCTGGGACAGGCATTTGAGGTGGCCTATCAGTTAGCTCTCCAGGCCCAGAGGACCAAACAGCACCAGGGCATCCCAGCAGGACCCGGGGCAGAGGTCATCGAGACCAAATCCAGCCGGCCCGTTCCCAAACCACGGGGTGGCGTAAGGAAATCAGGGGTGAGTTTGTCACATGCGCACACAGACAATTCTCTTCTGATTTGGACAGGAAACAAACAAGTGATTTATCAAAATGCTGCAGCTCCTTACATCATTGTGAATACATTGTGAAAATCTGCCAGTAGCATTAAAACGTTAAGGAATGGATTGCCACTGAACACGTGCGGCTGGTGGTACCTTAATTGGGGAGGACGGGCTCATTGTAATTGCTGGAACGGAATAAATTGAATGGTATCAAACACATGGGTTCCATTCATTTGATACAGGTAACTGCCAAAATAAAGGGAACACCAACATAAAGTGTCTTAATAGGGTGTTGGGCACCACGAGCCAGAACAGCTTCAATGCACCTCGGCATAGAATCTACAAGGTTCTACAAGGGATTGATTACACACAACTTCTTCCATGAGAAATTCCATCATTTGGTGTTTTGTTGATGGTGGTGGAAAACGCTGTCTCAGGCGCCACTCCAGAATCTCCCATAAGTGTTCAATTGGGTTGATCTGGTGACTGAGACACACACACACCCCCTTAAAACCCCTTATGTTCCTTTGAAACCCCTCTTTCAAAGTCACTGAGATCTCTTCTTCTAGCCGTGGTAGACAAAATAATGGGCAACTGGGCATTTTTATACATGACCCTAAGCATGATGGGATGTTTTAATTGCTTAATTAACTCAGGAACCACACCTGTGTGGAAGCACCTGCTTTCATTATACTTTGTATCTATAATTTACTCAAGTGTTTCTTTATTTTGGCAGTTACATGTACCATTCAATTCACTCCATCCCAGCCACTATTATGAACTGTCCTGCTCTCACCAGCCTCCTGTGCCACTGAATGATAATGTGATGATCACAGGCCTGCTTGGACTATTTATTATATGTAACAAACAGAAGGTGTGTTCATACACAATCCTTTCCCTTAGGAAAATTGTGTTATTTTGACATAGCATGAAAACAACACAATGACAAACACCCCTAAAAACAAGCTACCACACCTTCGTCATAGCTGTGCTTTGGGATTAATAGCTATATACTGACGCTATTAGCAGAGGGGTTTCATTATGTAATGCCTTTCTCTGCAGGAGGTATCAAATGACAGGTACCAGTCCCATCCCTCCCATCGGTACACACACCTGAAATCTCATGTCCCCCAGTTACTGGACTAAGCAGGGTGTTGTGAGAATCTGTCCCTTCTTCCTGTTCTGTTTCAGTCCTCCCCATTCTGTTGTTCCACCGTCCCTGGACAGCCCGTATTTCTTCTCTCTCTTGTCCTTTCACTTCCCCTGTGTTAATGTCTGTCTCTCGCTCTCTTCCTGTCTGTCCTGTCTGTCTCTTCCAGGACTCTCCTCTCCTGCTGGACAGTCGCTCATGCTGTTACTGTCTCACCTGCACCACCCACCGTCCCTCCTTCCTCCCACTGCACCACTCTGCCAGCCCTGTTGCCCAGGTGCTGCTCTCTCCCTCTCTCCTCATCCTCCTTTCTCCCCTTCCTCATCCTTTGATCATCCACCCTTTCTACATAATTGTATGTGTTACTGCCTTGGCTTGATCGATCCCCCTATTACCAATCCTTTACCAAAAACTCACATTTCTCTCCTCCCCTTCAATCCATCCACATTACTCCTTTGTCTCTCCTCTTCACGCCTCATTTCTTCTCTGTTTTTGTCTCAATGGGGTTCTCAACCTGGAGTCACACAACTTTTTTTCTTTCAAAAAGATGACTTCATGTTGAGACACCATCAACTCTCTGTTGGTTACTGTGTTGTTCTTTACTGGACCCCTTGATAGTTGTAAAGCCCTTGGGAGCCCCCTAGTGGTATGAACATTCCAGGTTGGGAATCACACTTGATTTGCTGATGTGATGTGGTATATCTTGGTCCTCACTGGTTCCTCTGTTAAGGTTTTCTTACTCACACTTAGTACATTTTACTGTGCTTCAATGAGTCATCAGTTCCTGTCATGATCTCTCTGTTTGCACAACATGTTCAGGCACAATACACTGTTGTAGCGGTATTGCTAGAGAGGAGCTAAATAGATTTTGTTTGGGCGCCAAGCAGGCTCCGTGCAGGATTTCACCCCCCCGTGATCTTAGAATGACTAACATGTAATTCAGCCTACTAATTACATTTATTTGTCTGTTGACTCTCACCCTAAGAAGTGTCAAATCCTGTATCTGAGACCCTTCTGTGTCCCCTACCCCAGCAGGTGGACCCGTTGGAGCTGGAAGTGGACTCCCAGTCCCAGGGCAGCACCACGTGGCTGGTGGACCCTGTCCCCAAAGACTCCAAGAGGACCATCAGCACTAAGTACGAGACCACCATATTCTGAGTGGACCCGACACATCTCCCGCCCTTTGACACTGGGCTTGACCTTCTGACTTACTGTACCTTTCCTCCTCCTCCTCCATCTGTGTGCCTTTCATTGTGACTCTGCCTCTTTCTCAGGAGGGCCAGAACCCTCCTGCCCTCCTCTGTCTCCACCTATCCTCTGCCTCCACCTCCTCTCCTCTGTCTGCTGAAAGACTCAACTTATCTCCTCCCCCTGTCTGTTATTCAGTCTACCATTATGAGACCCTCCTCTTCTGTCCTTGCCTCGCCACTGCCTCTCCCCCTGACCACAAATCTGTTAGTGGGGACTAGCTGAACAACCTCCTGGACTAACACCCTGATCCCTGCTCCTTTTCACTGTGTTAAACTGCTGACTCCTCTGGGCCCTGAATCATTGCTCTTTGATCATCGTACAGTATGTTCCTAGGCATTTGGTTCCCCTTGCCTCTGTGAAGCATGATACTCTACCTTGTCCTTCCACTTCCCTCACATTGACACTGTTAGTTCTGCTTAAACTGTTCTACTGTATGGTGCTTTTATTCAGTACCCCTAGCTATGATGTGTGTAGGACAGCTAATGTAATCCACAAATCCAGTCACTGATTAAGTTTGTTCAGTGGCTACTATCTCCATTCTACCTACCTACCTCCCCACTCCTCACCATTCCTCTTTCCCTCCCCCAAATTCTCTTTGGACAATCCTTAATTTTTCTATCCATCTATCCCTCCTTCCTTTTTCCTTTCTCCTCTGGGTGCTTTTACTGCTCTACCAGGCGACGGCCACTGTGAGGCGCTCTTGAAGAACTTTCCCCTTCCTTGTTTCCTGAACTTTAAACTCCTGACTCCAGTGCTCAGAAACAAATATCTGATTCTCTACAGCGAAGGATCACGTACCTGGATGAACATTGTTTCCAGAAGATTCATCTGTGAGAGACTCCCTGTTCCATTGTTGTAGTTCTATGCACATTAGTAGGAACATTGCCTGTTTCTCTTCAAGGGGATGGAAGACAACTCTGGACTAAACCCTAACCCCCCCCCCCCCCCCTAGAATTGGCCCATTTGGGTTAACAGAGGGAAGGGCATGTTGATGCGTATCCTGTCTGATTTATTATCGCTCTTTGTGTCGGTTTCCCATACTTAATCTGAGTCTGGGAAACTGTCACTCTGTGTTATGCTGCCAAAGTAGGCTAGGGTCCAGCACTGTGATAGGAGATCTCTACTGGTAGCTATTGGAGTTAACATTGATGGGGGATAGATAGGACACAGAGGTTCAATCATATCATGGTGTCCTACATAGATGTCCTCACTGTTATAGACAGCAGTGTGGGAAATCAATCTGAGCATGCCTTGCTCTTTGTCTGAGAATTTGATATCTAGTGCAATCCTTATTTGGAGTGTCATGAAAACTTTGTGAATGCTTGGATGCTGGGGAAATATGTGCATCAAAGATGATATGAGGAGAACTTAAATGGACTGTTTATTCAATAGAGAATGAGCCAAAATGCATGAATTCTGCTCTAGCCACCAGTAATAGACTTGGGTGACGGTTTCAGTCTAATTACCCAGCCTAGCCGGTAGATCCGCCAATATAGGGCTGATCGGTTATATTAACCTTAATGAGGAGGAGAGCTCATCAAATCTCTCACTGGAGAGGAGTGGTTAGGTGAAATGCGTCAAAAGATTAAACTGCTGTACCATCCATCTTTCCTAATCCAAGCATGTCTTAATGGACTGAAAGATGAAGGCATAACCTTGTCAAGGCACATATTCTGTTTAGTTGGCATCTAGTCCATCCACTGTGGTTAAACAGAGGCTGATGTATACAGATTAAAAGTACAGCATTACATAATGTTGCTATACTTTAGGTATGGTGCATTTAGTGTTCTCATTTGAAATCGTATCACTCTTTGCATCGATCTAAATTTCTAACTCATCGCCATATTCCAAATAGTGCCAAGATGCAATCAACCCAATGTCTGTTGAAAGTAAACCGGGGAAATAGGAGACTTTCCTTTTTTCACTTTCATTTTCCTTCTTTTTTCACTACTCATACAGTTTCTCCTTTATGTTCATCATGTTGTCATTAATGACTGTCTGTTTGTTTTACTATTCACCCTGCCTCAGTCGATATTCAGTGCTAACATGGAAGCGGAATTTAATCATTATCTAGAAAAATCTGTTATCTTGATATCTACGCCATCTTGTTTTCAGTTGGCTCAGTTATGTTTTTACATTATTTTAACCCCAGTGCTGTGTTGGTGTGTGTCTCCCTTCCATGTAGCTGACTACCATGACCGGACACCCAGCCAGAGTGAGAGGTCAGGGGTGACCCATACCTATGGGGTTGTGTTGTGTGGCAGGATGCATTTTTGGAAGCAGGAGAAAGGCCACTGTCCATGCACCCTTCCTACCAGTACCACTGGAGACATGCTTACATACACCAGGAGGGCCCTACCTCCTCCCTGACACCCCTGGACCTCTCCTCATGCTCCACTCCTTCTCACCTCCACTGAGGTGTTCAGCTCCAGGGGTCAGCGCTGTAGTTCTGTATCACACAGACAGGAAGTCAGCCCCCAAGCAGTAGGCCCAAACAACCAACATCCTCACTTCATCCACTTACTTACGCGGGAAAATGGACTCAACGTGTCAAAGCTTGGTCAGTTATCCAGAGACTGAAAGGTGGGTGTTTGTTTGGTAGGCATCTCTTTCAATGTGAAGCACTCGACTTTAACATCCCTCCTTTTCTGTTTTTATTTTTTACAAATGTAAACATGTTTATCCTTGACAGGCCAGTGAATGCTGTTCAGACAGTGTATTTTATCTACGGGGGTTCGAGAGTGTCTTGTTCCCAGTTGTTGTTTTTCCCTGACATTTTGTGACTTGTGTATCCATTCCATGAGAGTTGAAGATGGATGCTTCTCTAGATCGATCCCTCAGAGGGGCCTTTCCCATACACGTGTATGTGTCTTCGCTGAGGGCTACGCTAAGCTAATGTTTACTCTGACAGGGAATTTTATTAAGGTACAGACAGTGGTAATCAACATAAAAATATATTTTTGAGAAAAGAAGTAGAGATCTACCTGGATATCTCACTGGGAAATGGGAGACAGATTTAGATAAAGGAATGCATTAAAGTTGTCCTCGGTATGCTATGCTCACTAGGGCACGATTGGGTAGAATAATTACAATGTGAGATTCAGCAGTACACTCACAGGCTTTCTCATGTCCATCCATTCAAGCACCGAGTCAGTTACATCAAAGCATCGCTTTATCTTCATTTTCTCATTCATAACATACAGAACTGTGATAGTTAATGTAATAGTGTACAGGAGGAATAATCTGACATGGATGAAGTTTGGAGGGCTGTTCAACTGACACTACAGCAACTTTTAAAAACAGGGGGTGTCTTTTGTATGTTTAAACTGTTCAGTTACTGGAAACTATAGGACCTGTTAGGAGGTACTGTGATGGCCTTTTATCCCCCCTGAATCGATTTGATTTATTTTAAACTAGTCAATCCAGAAAACCAGTCCTGTAAGATTTTAGGTACAATATGGTACACAGTGTTTTCTCCCTATATGGTATCTCTCCTGGTACGTTGACTGTTTTCTGTTTTGGGTACTCTGTGTTCAGCTGGAGTGTTGCGCCTCTGTGGGTACATAGACTAGCTATATGGTACTCACTCTATATGATACAGCTGTCTTTAGCTGGTTGATGTGAGCACCTGCAGCTATCAACCTGGTCCTGTCTCCGCGTTTGCACATAAGGATCATGGGTAGTACAATGGGACTATTCTGATGATATTAATGAAGACTATGATGATGATAACAATGATATTGGATTGTAAATTAATCTCTAGCAGTCTGTATTTTGATACTTGAATGATTTTGTTTTTATAGATATCTATGTATATACGTATGTAATTGTTTTGCCACATTTGTAAAAAAAGGACTGTCTTATTAAGTTCAACATATCATGATACTGTTAGGTTCTAATTTTGAGTAAATAACTCACGGACACTAGAGAAGCTTAACCAAGTTTAATTCTTCCCAAAGGGTTGTTACAGCTGTAATTCAGACACAGACATGGCTTCCCCAGTGGTAGTATTCATACCCAACCTTGGGTGGAGTCTCCTTATCTCGAAACATTGCATCATTCTTGCTAATCAGGGAGCAAAGTGACATGAGCCTTCAACGGTTTCTCCCCTTATCAGTACTGCCACATGTGATCGTGTTCCCTGCACTCAGCCCCTCCCAAGCTTCATTATGGCTCCCCTCATGTCTCTTTAGTACCTAATGTTCCTATACTTCTGAGTATAACAATGTTCAAAGTTTCACCCCTGCTTCCAACAATACCCAACGATTGAAAACGGGCCGAGAGAAAGAACTCAGAGGGACATCACTACAGAAACAAAGAAAAAAGATTGTAAATGACCTTTGGGCTTCCAGTCCTTTTTTATGGTTATTATTTTTCATAATTGTACAACTAATAAATGAAGAAATTATTAACCAGATTCCTCTGGTCTTTTTTTCTATGTACTTGACAATCATTCAGCCATGAAGAATTCCATACTGTTCTTAGTACTGTAGGCTCTGATTGTCTTGTGACTACACACACATTTAGAGAAAAGGTAATGATGATAGTATGATGAACCAACATGATCACGTCTTAGCATGCACGGTTACCTGACAGGCTTGGTGTTGCATCTACTGACACATTCAATTTGATATTCAGACAGTTACCAAAGTGAAAGTCCCATTAGACTTGAGTGGTTAATGTTTACTGAAGACCTGGATAGTCAATAACATCTCTAACTACATTTCTATAGAAATGTTTTGTTTTATTGCTTTATACTATAAATGTGTAAAAGCTGAAATGTCACATGCTTGTCGGGTGTCAAACGTGTAAGAGCTTGTATGTGAAGGGGAAAGGCAAACCAGTGACTGATGAAGGGTGGGCGTTAGTTTTGCATCGCCCTGAGTGGGCAGAGCTTGCACATTTTAGACCATCTATTGGTTCTTAAGTGAAATCTCCACCTATCCGGCGCACTGGGATGCAAAACGAGCATGCCGGTATTTTTCGAGACAAAGCAATCAAATATATTTATAAAGCCCTTTTAACATCAGCCGATGCACAAAGTGCTGTACAGAAACCCAGCCTAAAACCCCAAATAGAAAGCAATGCAGATGTAGAAGCACGGTGGCTAGGTCAAAAGAGAGATCAGGGTCCAGAGTAAAGCCAAGTTCCTTCAGTTTTATTTGAGACGACTGTACAACCATCAAGATTAATTGTCTGATCCAACAGAAGACCTCTTTGTTTCTTGGGACCTAGAACTAGCATCTCTGTTTTGCCCGAGTTTAAAAGTAAAACATAAGCCGCCATCCATTTCCTTATGTCTGAAACACAGGCTTCCAGGGAGGGCAATTTGGGGGCTTTGCCATGTTTCATCGAAATGTACAGCTGTGTATCGTCCGCATAGCAGTGAAAGTTAACATCAAGAGGTAAAATATATAGTGGTCCAAAAACGGAACCTTGAGAAACATCAACATTTACAGTTGATTTGTCAGAGGACAAACCATCCACAGAGACAAACTGATATCTTTCTGACAGATAAGATCTAAACCAGGTCAGAACTTGTCCGTGTAGACCAATTTGGGTTTCCATTCTCTCCAAAAAATGGTATCAAAAGCATCACTAAGGTCTAGGAGCACGAGGACAGATGCAGAGCCTTGGTCTGACGCCATTAAAATGTAATTTACCACCTTCACGAGTGCAGTCTCAGTGCTATGATGGGGTCTAAAACCAGACTGAAGCGTTTCGTATACATTGTCTTCAGGAAGGCAGTAGGTTGCTGTGCAACAGATTTTTCAATTTTTTTGAGGAATGGGAGATTCGATATAGGCCGATAGTTTTTTTATATTTTCTGGGTCAAGATTTGGCTTTTTCAAGAGAGGCTTTATTACTGCCACTTTTAGTGAGTTTGGTACACATCCGGTGGATAGAGAGCCATTTATTATGTTCAACATAGGAGAGCCAAGCACAGGAAGCGGCTCTTTCCGTAGTTTAGTTGAAATAGGGTCGAGTATCTAGCTTGAAGGTTTAGAGGCCAAGACTATTTTCAATGTGTCAAGAGATATTAAAACACTTGAGTGTCTCCCTTGATCCTAGGTCCTGGCAGTGTTATACAGACTCGGGACAACTGAGCTGTTGAGAAATACGCAGGTTTAAAAACCCGATAAACCCGATGACCCAATAGTCCAGGATTATGAGGACTGGAAAAAACTAGGTCCAGAGTATGACTGTGGCAGTGAGTAGGTCCGGAGACCTGTTGGACAAAACCCACTGAGTCGATGATGGCTCCGAAAGCCTTTTGGAGTGGGTCTGTGTACTTTTCCATGTGAATATTAAAGTCACCAAAAATTTTAATATTAGCTGCCATTACTACAAGGTCAGATAGGAACTCAGTGTGGAACTCTGTATACGGCCCAGGAGGCCTGTAAACGGTAGCTATAAGAGTAGGCTGCATAGATTTCATGACTAGAAGCTCAGACGAAAACGCAGCCTTTTTTTTGTATATTGAAATTTGCTATCATAAATGTTAGCAACACCTCCGCCTTTGCGGGATGTGCGGGGGATATGGTCACTAGTGTAACCAGGAGAGGCCTCATTTAACACGGTAAATTTATCAGGCTTAAGCCATGTTTCAGTCAGGCCAATCACATCAAGATTATGATCAGTGATTAGTTAATTGACTATAACTGCCTTGGAAATAACATTAAGTAGCCTTATTTTGAGATGTGAGATATCACAATCGCTTTCAATAATGACAGGAATGGAGGAGGTCTTTATTCCAGTGAGATTGCGAAGGCGAACACCGCCATGTTACATTTTGCCCAACCTAGATCGAGGCACAGCCACCATCTCAATGGGGATAGCTGAGCTGACTCCACTAAGCTGGCAGGGTGGCTAACAGCCTGATGCCTGGCCTGCACCCAATCTCATTGTGGAGCTAGAGCCCTGTCTATGTTCAAATCAAAATCAAATAAAATGTATTTATATAACCCTTCGTACATCAGCTGATATCTCAAAGTGCTGTACAGAAACCCAGCCTAAAACCCCAAACAGCAAGCAATGCAGGTGTAGAAGCACGGTGGCTAGGAAAAGCTCCCTAGAAAGGCCAGAACCTAGGAAGAAACCTAGAGAGGAACCAGGCTATGAGGGGTGGCCAGTCCTCTTCTGGCTGTGCCGGGTGGAGATTATAACAGAACATGGCCAAGATGTTCAAATGTTCCTAAATGACCAGCATGGTCCAATAATAATAATCACAGGCAGAACAGTTGAAACTGGAGCAGCAGCACGGCCAGGTGGACTGGGGACAGCAAGGAGGAGTCATGCCAGGTAGTCCTGAGGCATGGTCCTAGGGCTCAGGTCCTCTGAGAGAGAAAGAGAGAATTAGAGAGAGCATACTTAAATTCACACAGGACACCAGATAGGACAGGAGAAGCACTCCAGATATAACAAACTGACCCTAGCCCCCGGACACAAACTACTGCAGCATAAATACTGGAGGCTGAGACAGGAGGGCTCGTCAAACCCGTACTATTTCTGCTGCAGTCAGCCAACAATGATTTGCTGAAACTGCTGCTGGCTGTGCACGAGCTGAGCGCCTGCTGGTAATGTCACTCACAATGCACTTTTGCAGCCAGGCACTTGTGCTGTGACTGAGTGTGACAGAGAAAATCGTTTTTGTCATTTAGAGGGAAATGCGTGCATTTTAGCCTTTGAGTCACTTTTCAAAAGTTGCTAAAAGTTCCAAATCAATTTTTAAAAGTAGCTAAATTTGTTGCTAGGTGCTGTTTGAAAAAAATGGTAGTCTGAAAAGTTGCTAAATCTAGCAACAAAATGGCTAAATTGGCATCACTGATTCCCAGAAAGAGGGGCAATTATCTACAAATGCTATATTTTGGGAGGGGCAGAAAACAGTTTTCAACCAGTGATTGACTTGTGAGACTGCTGTAGAGCTAGCTCATCACTCCCCCTAACTGGGAGGGAGCCAGAGACAATTTCTCGATCCCGACACATCTTTCTAGCTGATTTACAAGTTGAATCTATGTTGCACTTGGTGACCTCTGACTGTTTCATCCTAACATCGTTGGAGCCGACGTGGATAACAATAACCCTATACTCGCCAGTTTTAGCTTTAGCCAGCACCACCTTCATATTAGCCTTTACGTCGGTAGCTCTGCCCCCTGGTAAACAGTGTATGATCGCTGGATGATTATCTTAAAGTCTAACACTACGGGTAATGGAGTCGCCAATGACTAGGGTGTTCAGTTTGACAGAGCTAATGGTGGAGGAGAGACCAGAGAGACTCGGACTCTACTCGTTGTTTAATTGGGAGAACCGGTTGAACGTTTCTGCTGGCTGAATGAGCGACACCGGTTGAGCATTCCTACAGTATTTCCTTCCAGAAGCCATGAGAAAAATGTCCCGCTCCGGGGACTGTGAAGGGATTTATACTACTATCTGTACTTAACAGCACAGACGCTGTTTCATCCTTTCCTACACCTAAATGACTACACCTCCTTTCTTACACCTAAATACGTTCTCCTGTATATTATGAGTACAACGACTACAATTAGGAGGCATAATGTTAATGTTACTACTAGCTTCGGCTGGTGGAGGTCGTGTAGAACCATGTCCAGATAAAGCGTCCGGGGTGAACATGTTGAATGAAAAAAAAAAAGTACAGCGAAGAAAAAAAATATATATAACGGTAATTAAAAAGTAAAAACCGTAAAGTTGGCACGTAGCAAAGAATAGTTGGCAACAAACCGCACAGCTGCACGTAAATCAAGTGACCGGAAACGACGATGAAAGTAAGGAATCTGTTTACAGGGTTGCGGAACTTCATGGTCGTCTACACCAGCTGTATGGAAACTGAAGTGCTTTGAAATGAATTTTTTCACGTTATTTCTCATATATCTTCCAATTGTTAATGCAGGTAAGGTCTATTGATTTTTCACAAGTGGATTGCTGGAATTTAGTCTTGCTGAGAATTACTAATTGATCTATCACCTCACAGGTAAATCTTCCCACTCTCTGTGGGGGTTAGCAACACACGTACTTGGAGAGACAGAGCTTCCTGAATTCTGTGTTTTGTGGATGCTGGATGATGTTCAGGTGGGATACTATGACTCCAATTCCTGGAGATTTATCTCTAGGACCGATGAGAACATAGATGAAGAGTATTCAAAAACAGTTCAGGGTGCGTCTTGGGACGTGTACCTCAGTATGAGGAAGCGGTCGTCCCTCTTACAGCACCGCTTTAACTCCACAACAGGTGAGCAAACTGTAATCATTTTTTTTTTCAGTTTCTGACAAGCCGGGGCCATAACGGTTCCCCTAAATGGACAGTAATATTGTGGCGTTCAATAAATGGACAAACGGGCACACAAATAATATTAGATAAAGATTAGATGCATGCTGTACATAGGCCACAGAATGAGGAAGTAACATGAAAATAGAGAATGCATATCTCTAAATATACTGTGACCTTAAATATGGGGAGAACAGGGTAAGTTTCTTTTTTTCCTTTAACTAGGTAAGTCAGTGTAAAATGAGCCACCCCCATTATCTAAAATCTAGATAACTACGGTGTCAGAATGAAATATATCGGTTTACATGGATGACCAAGATCCAGATATGTGTGTGTATGTGTGTATATATATATATATATATATACTATAATTCCCTTACCAAAGTGATTGTAAATTTAATAAATGGCTCAATACCGCTCTCTGCTTAATGTTATATAAGCTGGACCGAACGATCTAGAACCAAAAGAAACGCACACCTATTAAGACGAGGTGCTGGCTAGCGGAGTAGAAAACAAAAGAGCACACTATAGGAGCTCAGATGCAAAAATGTAATTACCAACGTTTCGACAGCCAAACTGTCTTCATCAGGGTATAATCACAAACACTGCGGGATGACTCGTTTATATAGTGTCAAAAGACACAGGTGTCTGTAATCATGGCCAAGAGTGGCCTAATATCATTAGTTAATAATCAAATATTAATATACGATCCTAGATTAATTTGACTACACAAGTTTACAAACAATTACAATGGAAAAGTCACAATAATCACAAGAATGGCTTCAGATCAAAGTCTACGTTGAGACCGAAGGGCGCAAAGAACTTTCAATTAAAGTTCCAGGCAGCCTCTCGTTTTAACAATAAATTATCAAGGTCACCCCCTCTCCTAGGGAGGATGACATGTTCGACGCCAATATAACGCAGAGACGAAATCGAGTGGCCTGCCTCCAAGAAGTGGGCCGCAACTGGATAAGTAAAGTTTTTACACCTAATGGTGCTACGATGCTCTGAGATACGTACTTTTAATTCACGCTTTGTTTTACCTACATCATTTTTACCACAGGGAGAAGTTATAAGATAAATAACTGCCTTAGTGGAGCACGTAATAACACCTTTGATTGGGATCGATTTCCCTGTTTGTGGGTGTTTGAAGGATCTACATGTATAAGTGCCATTGCATTGAGCACAGCCATTACATTTGTAATTTCCATCCAGTAGGGGCGCAAATAGACGTTGTTCAGGAATATCTTGGGGTGGTAAATCAGTGTACCAATTGGTCTCTGAGATTTCTGCCCCGCGAGAATACGGCCAAGGGAAGGTCCGAAAACACATTACCGAGACTATCATCGGATTTTAGGATGTGCCAATGTTTGTGAACAATTCCCTTAATTTGTTCAGAGCACTTTGAATAGCGGGTAGTTAGAACGCAAGAATGCGTCTTTTTGCAATGGCAATATTAATCTGATCATTCTTGTAGCCCCTCTCCTTGAACTTTCTTTGCGTCTCAGCCATATTTCTTTCGAAATCGGATTGTTTTTTGCAAATTCTTTTGATTCGACAGAATTGGCTGTAGGGCAAACTATTTTTCAAGTGAAGTGGGTGACAACTATTAGCCCTCAACAAACTGTTATGATCAGTAGGCTTCCTGTAAAGATCAGTGTATAGAACATTATCTTCACACAAGATCAGAAGATCAAGAAAACTGATTTGACGTGTATCAGATTGCATAGTAAATCTCAGATGATCCATAGAACAAAAATATCATCAATGTACCGTTTCCAAATAATGATGTTAGGCAAGAAAACATTTTTGAGAGGATTGAAAATAGACTGTTTCTCCATGTAACCCACTTACAAATTAGCATAGTTAGGATCCATGGGGGAACCCGCAGTGTTTGTGATTATACCCTGATGAAGACAGCTTGGCTGTCGAAACGTTGGTAATTACATTTTTGCATCTGAGCTCCTAGAGTGTGCGGCTCTCTTCTATTTTCAAATATAAGCTGGACAGCCCATGTTTTTAAAAACTTTTTTTGTCACTATTACCTAAAGTATTGGTTCTTTGCTTTTAAATTATTACAGGAATATTTGTTCATCAGAGACTTATTGGTTGTGAATTGGAGGACAATGAAAAGCAAGGCCAACTCATGATAAAGGAAGCGTTCAATGGAATTGATGGAGGTGTTCTGAACTTCAACAAACTGCAGTACAATTACCATCCTAAGTGGCCAGAACTTGAGTTTAATCAACAAAGGACACAGTACATTCAAATGGGTCTTGACAAGGTTTATCTCCCTATTTGCATTAAATCATTAAAGGACTACCTGAAGAAAGAAGAGAAACTGGTCATGAGAAAAGGTAGGCTTTGTGCACTATAAAAATAGTCATGCCAATGCATGAACAATAGAACCAAATATTGTTATGCCATTATTATAACATGTGTAAAAAGCATCAGGAATACAACCTAAGCAAATCTACAGTTGATCCATTGATACACATATCCTCCTCAGTGCGTCCTAGAGTAAGACTCATTTCAAAAGAAAGCACAGATACTGAAGGGGCCAAGATCACCTGCCTGGCCTTTGGTTTCTACCCCCGCCACATCAACCTCACCCTGCTGAGAGACGGCCAACCTGTGGCAGAGCATGAGCTCAAAGGGGGGCAATTGCTACCGAATGGAGACTGGACGTACCAGCTGAGAAAGAGTCTGACAATCACTGTCCAGGAGCTGAGAGAGAGACCCAACTACACCTGCACTGCCAATCACATCAGTATGGACAACAAGCTGGATGTCAGTTGGGGTAAGATTAGCAGCCAAGGGATGCTCTGAGATACAGTATCATCAGATGATGTGCTTTTTAGCAACCATTATGGTTCACCTCTGTTAGAGGTTACAAATTACAAAGTTGTTCCAATAAATATTAGTAATGTAATACTGTCATGTATACATTATTTTTTACAATTTAATGTAATGATAATATTGTGTTTGTATTCATTGACAGTTCCTGATACTGGCCCAGATAGCGCCTCCATCATTCCAGTCGTTCTGGTAATGGCAGTCGTGTTAATTCTGATTGGGATCCTTGTTGTTATTGGCATGTGGAAGTGGAAACACGCAGGTGAGTTGGGTTAGAAGAAGAGAAAGGTGGTTACAGATGCAGAAAGTGTTTGGATGCTGATAACTTCTGTATTTGGAGTGATGGGTTTCATTGGTTGAACTTATGCAATAATTGATTGAATAAGGCTGCCCTCTTCAGGTGGAGAATGATCTTACATGGACATATCATCCATGGATTGATGAGGCATTGAAAAACTGTATGGTTGAAAGAGATGGTGCAAAAGGAGTGGCTAATACGTCTGGCTGCACATCTGACTTACTGCAAATTAAGAAATGATTTGACTGAACTCAACAAAAAAAAGAAAAAATTGTATTATGAAGTCAGATCAATGATATAAAGAATTACGGAAAAAAACAGACAGGCAAATTCAACTTCATCTTTCATTGAATCAGATGGCTTATTCATCACTAAACCATTTGATTTTACCAATAATATTAATGATTACTTCATTGGCAAAGTGGGCAAATTTAGGTAGGAAATGCCAACAACGAACAGTGAGCCATCTTATTCATGCATTAAAAAACTAAGAACGGTGCAGTTTCTTGGCAATTTCTCGCATGGAATAGCCTTCATTTCTCAGAACAAGAATAGACTGACGAGTTTCAGAAGAAAGTTCTTTGTTTCAGGCCATTTTGTGCCTGTAATCGAAACCACAAATGCTGATGCTCCAGATACTCAACTAGTCTAAAGAAGGCCATTTTTATTGCTTCTTTATAATCAGGACAACAGTTTTCAGCTGTGCTAACATAATTGCAAAAGGGTTTTCTAATGATCAATTAGCCTTTTAAATGTATAAACTTGGATTAGCTAACACAACGTGCCATTGGAACACAGAAGTGATGGTTGCTCATAATGGGCCTCTGTACGCCTATCTAGATATTCCATAAAAAATCCAGCTACAATAGTCATTTACAACATTAACAATGTATTTCTGATCATTTTGATGTTATTTTAATGGACAAAAAATGTGCTTTTTCTTTTTTTATATATATATACTTTTTTTTTTTTACCCCCTTTTTCTCCCCAATTTCGTGGTATCCAATTGTTAGTAGCTACTATCTTGTCTCATCGCTACAACTCCCGTACGGGCTCGGGAGAGACGAAGGTCGAAAGTCATGTGTCCTCCGAAACACGACCCAACCAAGCCGCACTGCTTTTAAACACAGCAAGCATCCTACCCGGAAGCCAGCCGCACCAATGTGCCGGAGGAAACACCGTGCACCTGGCAACCTTGGTTAGCGTGCACTGCGCCTGACCCGCCACAGGAGTCGCTGGTGCGCGATGAGACAAGAATATCCCTACCGGCCAAACCCTCCCTAACCCGGACGACGCTAGGCCAATTGTGCGTCGCCCCACGGACCTCCCGGTCGTGGCCGGTTGCGACAGAGCCTGGGCGCGAACCCAGAGTCTCTGGTGGCACAGCTGGCGCTGCAGTGCAGTGCCCTTAACCACTGCAAACCAGGACATTTCTAAGTGACCCCAAACTTTTGAACGGTAGTGTACGTGTCAGCAACCACAGCTAATGAAGTCACTGAAACCCTTAACAAGGAGTTGCAGAAAGTTTTAGAATGGTGGCCAGTAATAAACTGGTCCTGAACATCTCTAAAAGTAAGAGCATTGTATTTGGTACAAATCATACTCTAGACCTCAGCTGAATCTGGTCATGAATGATGTGGCTGTTGAACATGCTGAGGAAACTAAATTACTTGGTGTTACCTTGGATTGTAAATGGTCATGGTCAAAACATATAGATTCAAGGGTTGTAAAGATAGGGAGAGGTCCGTCCATAATAAAGAGATGCTCTGCTTTTCTGACACCACACTCCAAAAAGCAAGTCCTGCAGGCTCTAGTTTTGTCTTATCCTGATTATTGTCCAATCATGTGGTCAAGTGCTGCAAAGAAAGACCAAGTTAAGCTGCAGCTGGCCCAGAACAGAGCGGCACGTCCATTGTAAACAGAGGGCTAAAATAAATACTATGTAAACTCTTGGCTAAGAGTTGAGTGGAGACTGACTGTGTCACTTCTTATTTTTATAAGAAACATTAATGTGTTGAACATTCCAAATTGTT